>NC_057803.1:142319801-142582219 GCF_018294505.1 Triticum aestivum | reverse complement strand
ACCGGAGTAGCTTCGCCTATACCATTCTCAACCCTACTGGGGCCGCTTTGCCAACTCACAAGTCCATGGCCTCAGATCCGCTTCCTCGCACCCTCATCCAACCTACCGGAGCAGCTTCTGACGCCCTGTCCACGGCCGCAGATCCGCATCGTCGACACCACCCTTAACCCAACCACCGGAGCAGCTTCTGATGCCCCGTCCACGGCCGCAGATCCACGTCGTCGACACCATCCTTAACCCAACCACCGAAGCAGCTTCACATATGCCCTCATCCACGGCCACAGATCTGCTTCGCCCACACCGTAGTCCACCCTACCGGAGCCACTCCACAAACACCCTACTCGACGGTTCTAGATCTCCTTACCGGACCCTGACAGCCAGTGCAGTGTCATCACCCTTGACGTTTCTAACCTGATTCACACCATCTGGAGAGATACCAAGCACCCGCCACGGCCTAGGTACTTGTCACCTTTAAACCCATCCAGCATCACCTGCCCGATGTACTTCAAATATACTAACCGGTCGTTGTTACCTGTTATGCAGCTGGCAAAAACTACAAGGACGATGTTTCTTCTGGATCTAACAGCTTGGCCAACCAAGATCCTGGACTGAGGCATTTCTATGATCTTGTAAGCACGTCTCTCTCTCTTGTATTGTTCTGTGCCTGCCAGCGTGCTTTGCTAGGATTTTCGACCAGTAATCCCTTTGTGCAGACAATGATTTCTACTACTGGCTGCTAAATTAGATATGTAGATGTCATACATGATACTACCTCGTACCTCCATTCCTAAATATAAGTCTTTCTAGAGATTCCACTATAGGCTACATACGGAGCAAAATGAGTGAATCTACACTCGAAAATGCATCTATATACATCTGTATGTGGTCCATACTGGAATCTCTACAAAGGCATATATTTAGGAACAGGGGCAGTACATTACACAAAATCGTAGGTGGCATGTAGGAATTCCAGTGCACTAAATTAGGCTCCCTTAGAGTGCCTGCTAGTCCAGCATACAGAGTCATGGCTAGTTTATGGTACGCACACAATCGTTAATTGGTGGTTTAAATATGCGCAAGTGATATGCAATGTAGTATCATGTAGAGATGTCTGAAATTAGCCGTGTCAACTTGTAGATAGGGTTACACAATGAAAAAGTACAAGATGTATGTGGCAATTTCATGGAACATCGCAAAAAAAGGAGAGGCAGTGGTGAGCCTATACAGTGTGCTATGGTACGTCACTCCTCCATTGCAATCATCATGACATGTTATTTGTATGCCAGTTCTATTAGCCAAGTTTCTTAGGGACAATTATTACGAGTTATCCTGAGAAAATAAGCACCTGTGAATATAAGCTCCATGTAATAAGCCAACCAGTTCTTTTCATTGCGTTTTCAGCTTATCTTTGGTATGATCAGTGGAAAGTCTAGATTGCATTATATTTTTTTCATTTTGCTGCCCATATGGAAATTAATTTGACTTGCAAACAACACAAATTGAACCCAGTGCAGTAATTAATATGATAGGAAAACATACCATCACTATTTGCTCAAAATGCAAATACAAAGATACCATCTACTGGCACAGTCTACTTTGGTCAATGTTTTCCATAGAGATCCCATTCCCTAATTTAAACGAAGAACGCATGACCCACATTTAAATGAAGAACAATTATTTATTGAAATTTGATGGTCCAAGTGGCTGGTTATTATTGTATAGCAGCACCACCTGAAAGCATCATATAGCAGCAGCAGCTCATAGCAACTCATCATACAGCAGCAGCAGTCTGCAATTCATCATATACCAGCAGCAGCTCATAGCAATTCATCATATAGCAGCAGCAGGAGCAGCTCATAGCAATTCATCATATAGCAGCAGCTCATGGCAATTCATCATATAGCAGCAGCAGGAGCAGCTTGTAGCAACTTATCATATAGCAGTAGCAGCAGCTCATAGCAACTCATCATACAACAGCAGCAGCTCATAGCAATTCATCATATAGCAGCATCAGGAGCAGCTCATATCAATGCATCATATAGCAGCAGTAGAAGCAACTCATAGTAATTCATCGTATAGTGGATCAGAATGAAAAATTGGCAAAAATCAGAGGAGATCCTCACCTTGTTGGATGAGCTCATCCTTAAATAGCACCTCAAGGCCATGGCCTGGGAGGAGGGGACGGGGAATAAGGTGCCTTCTGCCGCAGTGTGGCATCAACCGTAGTTGTGCAGCGCCCGCCGGAGTAGTGTGTTGGACGAACCACAGTGGAGCAGCTGCTGGAGACCATGAGAATGAGGGGCGACGCCAGAGGGAGGAGCAGCCAGGGAGATTTGCCCCTACCCGCCGGCCATGTAGCCTAGCTGGACATAGCATCGTCGAGGACCAGGTCAGATGGGACTAGTGGTGACGGCTCGCTGGAGGAACCCTAGTGCTGCAGGCAGGGGATCGAGGTAGAGGGAAAGGGGAGAGGAGATGCAAGCGGGCAGGGCAATGAATGCTTGTGTGTTTGTTTTTACTTGAGGGTCAGGTGTGACACGGGCGTCAGTAGTTGCATTTTGAGTGTAATATAGGCAGACAACAGAGTCATTTCACTATTCCCCTTCCCTTCAATTTTTAGTGAGGTTCTACCCGAAACACCCCCCTCCAAAGCGAAATTAGTTAAGCCCAAGCCCATAACTCAAAAGTGACTTCTTTACATCTTTTATGGCTTATTTTGACAATATGCCCTGAAAAGGCGGAATTGAACTGGCCCTTAACCTGTAATTCAATTGTGTGTGCAATGATGAATCACTCATGCCTGCTATCTGTACATTTAGGCATCATCATACATGGCATAACCTAATACATGTGCATTCCATTGTAGAATCTGGAATATGCAATGTTTATGTTAGTTCATACGTTGCACATGATGTTTAAATGCCCCATAAATCTGGTCAGTCAAGTGATGGTCTTTAAGCCTCCTTCTTTGCTTCTTTTCTTGATATGTAAGATTTGCTCACACATCTGTTCAATTGCTTGTTTGCATCAGCCAGCCATACTAGGACTGTTTGCTTTGATTACTTGTTGTTCTTGACCTAACACTCTAACAGACCTTGTCAATGATTTAAACACTAAGGGCTGCTGTAGTGGGGCCTTGTCTAACTTATAGGTGACATAAAGGTTTGGCTATACACTACAGTAGGCTCTCCAAGAGTACCTGGAGATCTAGTTCGAAGGTATGCCTAGTTTTTACATAGTGCGAACATAGTAAATGCTCATTTCATTGTGTGCAAGTGCAAGAGATGCGGCATGTTTCATTATGTGGTGTTGTTTTGTTATAATCTCATCCTTTTGTGTTCACAGACTGGAAAGTATGCATATTTATCTTCCAAGGAGACGAGTAACTAGTTTGTGTCACCTTGCAGAGGGGGTGCAATGAAGATAAGATTGAGGATTTCCAAGTACAAGATGTTAGGAAGGAGCCTTGCAAGAGAAGTAGGAGCTGCGCTGAGCCTCTTCAACCTGCTAAGGTAAGTCACTGTATGCAACTCAACAGTTCAATTCCTTGTTTGTTTCAGGCATAGTTAATTTTCTCTTTTCAATTGCTTTATTTGTCCTCAGTTAATGAGATGCCCAAATAATCATGCCTGATGTTCGGTACTTGTATCACTATTAGTTGACATAATTAAAGGCCTTACCATTTAATTACTCTGCCGAAGTGTGCCTGAAGCTTTGAAGTCTATTAACCAACTATTATTGCATGAGGCTCACAATCTAGTTTATACTACGCTAATGATTGCCTAGTTTTGCCTGTTGTAGTATGTTTGTATGAAACCCTCTGCTGTTCATTATGCTCCCTAAGACTTTGATTGAGGCACATAATGGCCAACTGCTTGCTTACTTATACGCAACATGCTGTCTAAATTTGTAACTTGTCTGTGTTTTTTATTGGGCCCCAACATCATGCTCCTCTGGTGAGCTAAGAGGGATTTCTGTATGCAGGCTGCACAGACTATCTTTTTTATAATTTTTAAAATATCACCTACTTATGCTTCATGACGTGTAACATTTTTTTGAAAGTGACGTGTAACATTATTGTTAGTCATGTTTTGCCATGTAGTACAAAATAGTGTCTTGTTCGCTTCACTGTTATAACTATATTTTTGCCCTAGTCATGTGTACTTACAGAAACATTTCAGGATGAAGTGACATCAACACAAAGATCTGCGAGCAGTGCGGCATGGTCGTTACCGAATGATTATGGATTGGAATTGGAATGTGTTGATGTTCTCGAGCATCAACTAGAGGTGGCAAGACAATGTGTACATGATTGTCAACGTATAATCAACAAGTTGAGACTGGACATGTAGGTATTAGATGCAGGAGTCAAAAAATGAAACAAGACACTGAGGTAACCATGAAGGAATTGGAGATTTTGCAGACTGAAATTTGTGCTATCTGAATCCGGCCAATCCTATTTTCTGAAGAGATTATAGTTCAAATGGAGTTAAGTTGATGCGCGTCCATGATGTATGAGTTGTATTTGCCCAGTGTATGTAATTTGTTGTTTGTGTATGCTTTATTATCACCTGTGATGAACCATAATGCCCAGTGGGTATAATCGGCTGTAATTCCTTTATTGTATAGTGTAGGATTATTCTACCTTTCTATGTCTTGATCTCTTTGTTGTATAGTGTATGCTTTTTAGAGGTGATAGTATTGAGTAGGATAATTCTTTGAATATGCAATATCGTTCAAACGGGGGCCAACTCACCCGACCATGGCCCTTCACGGGCCGTAGGATCCATGGGCCTTCTACGTATCGTATGATCCATGGGCCTTCTACGTCTCGTAGGATCCATGGGCCTTGTACGTCTCATAGGATCCATGGGCCTTGTACGTCTCGTAGGATCCATGGGCCTTCTACGTCTCGTAAGATCCATGGGCCGCTGACTCATTTATGGGTCTTGTACGGGCCTTTAATGGGCCGTAGACAGGCCTTTAATCAAAATCGTACGTTTTATGGGCTGACCATAACGGGCCGTTAATAGGCCGTATTTGGTGATGCTATGAAAATGGCCCAACAGACTAACGATCCACAAATGGGCCGACTGTAACGACGGGCTGAATTTGGCCCACAAGCAGAAAATGACAGTAACGGGTCGTAAGTAACTGAATGATGCAAATGAGCCCAAGAATAAATGGGCCCTCAGAAGGCCGAAAGTTAACTTGGGCTGGAAACGGCCCAATGGAATAACGGGCCGTTAATGGGTATAAACTGATACACTGTTCATTACGGGCCAATTTCACCACGGGCCGTTAATGGGTGTAAAGTAATACATTGTTCATTACGGGCCAGTTTCAGCACGGGCCGTTAATGGGCCAAGAGTTACAAAGGGCCTCATATGGGCCGAAAGACGTCATGGGCTATACATGGGCCAGAAGTGAAAATGGGCTGAAATCATATTGGATGGCCCAGATGACGCTACTGGGCCTAATTCGGATAGGGCATAACGGGCCTTGGGTCAGCGGGCTATAAATGGGCTATATGCAAATAGGCCGTTAACAGGCTTTCCATGGGCCGGCCTGCCAGCTTTTGACCAAGTCAATCGGGCCAGCCTTTTCGCAGGAATGGGCCACTGTTGGGCCGTGCCACATGTCGACGTATCATAGGCGCCTTTTGTCCAGTGAGTGGATGACATCTGTCCGAACGATGAGCCGACACATGTTTCCTCTATCCAATGATGATTTTACACGTGGAAAATCCCCATTGGTCGGGGTTGTTAACGGGTTATCGGATCCAAAACCCGACCCGATAGCTTAACGGAGTTCCGTTACGGTGGATGCCACGTGTCGGTCACCCTTGACGAAAGCACTTCTGTGACGCGTGATTTATCGTCATGGAAGTGGACACTTCCGTGATGATAATTTTGGTAATGTCATGGAACACTTCTACGACAGCACAGGTATGACTATCTTGATTCTGTCATAAATTTGTCATGGATGTACATGCATGACAAAAAATGCGACCTACTGTGACAAACACGTATCATCACAGAAGTGTATTTTTTGTAGTGTCATAAGTAGGAGGTTTGTTCATGTAAGAACAGCACCTAAGCACCGGTCCACCCACATATCAAATTATCAAAGTAGTGAACACAAATCAAACCAACATGATGAAAGTGACTAGATGAAATTCCCGTGTATCCTCAAGAACGCTTTGCTTATCATAAGAGACCGTTTTGGCCTGTCCTTTTCCTCAAAAGGATTGGGCTACCTTGCTACACTTTTGTTACTATTATCGTTACTTACTCGTTACAAACTATCTTGCTATCAAACTACTCGCTACTTACAATTTCAGCACTTGCAGACAACACCTTACCGGAAACTACTTGTCATTTCCTTCTGCTCCTCATTGGGTTCGACACTCTTACTTATCAAAAAGAGCTACAATTGATCCCCTATACTTGTGGGTCATCAAGGCTATTTTCTGGCACCGTTGCCGGGGAGTGAAGCGCCTTTGGTAAGTGAAATTTGGTAAGGAAACATTTATATAGTGTGCTGAAATTTATTGTCACTTGTTACTATGGAAAACAATCCTTTGAGGGGTTTGTTCAGGGTATCTTCACCTCGTCCGGAACCACAATTAGCTGCCCCTCAACCTACTACACCTATTGAAATATTGAATATGAAATTCCTTCGTGTATGATAGAACAACTGCTAGCTAATCCTTATGCAGGAGATGGAACCGAACATCATGATATGCACTTGATATATGTGGAACAAATATGTGGATTGTTCAAGCTTGCAGGTTTACCCGGAGATGAAGTTATGAGAAAGGTTTTCCCTTTATCTTTGAAGGGAAAAGCATTGGCATGGTATAGGCTATGTGATGATATTGGATCATGGAATTGGAATCACTTGGAATTGGAGTTCCACCAAAAAAATTATCCTATGCATCTAGTTCATCGTGATCGGAATTATATATATAATTTTTGGCCTTGTGAAGGAGAAAGTATCACTCTAGCTTGGGGAAGGCTTAAGTCAATGTTATATTCATGCCCCAATCATAGCTCTCAAGAGAAATTATTATCCAGAATTTTTATGCTCGGCTTTCTCGTAATGATCAAACCATGCTTGATACTTCTTGTGCTGGTTCATTTATGAAGAAGACTATTGAATTCCAGTGGGATCTTTTGGAAAGAATTAAACGCAACTCTAAAGATTGGGAACTCGACGAAGGTAAGGAGTCAGGTATTAAACTTAAGTATGATTGTGTTAAATCTTTTATGGATACTGATGCTTTTCAAAAGTTTAGAACTAAATATGGACTTGACTCTGAGATAGTAGCCTCCTTTTGTGAATCATTTGCTACTCATGTTGAACTCCCTAAGGAGAAGTGGTTTAAATATCACCCACCTATTAAAGAAGAAATTAAAGAACCAATACCAGTTAAAGAAGAAACTATACTTTATAATGTTGATCCAATTGTTCCTTCTTCTTATATTAAGAAACCACATTTCCCTGTTGGGATCAAGGAACATGCTAAAGTTTCAACTGTGGTTAGCAAAAGCTATATTAG
Organism: Triticum aestivum; assembly: GCF_018294505.1. Classification (NCBI taxonomy): domain Eukaryota; kingdom Viridiplantae; phylum Streptophyta; class Magnoliopsida; order Poales; family Poaceae; genus Triticum; species Triticum aestivum. Next base: position 142,574,655 of record NC_057803.1, on the reverse strand, counting down.
AGAACCTAAACCAAATGAACAAATTAAAGTTGAACCTAGTATTGCTATGGTTAAAGATCTCTTGGAAGAAGATGTGGATGGGCATGTTATTTATTCTATGAAGAAGCTACTAGAATTGCTAAACCTAATAAAAGAGATAAACATAGACCTATTGTTGGCATGCCTGTTATTTCAATTAAAATAGGAGATCACTATTATCATGGTTTATGTGACATGGGTGCTAGTGTGAGCGCTATTCCTTACACTTTATATGAAGAAATTATGAAAGACATAGCACCTGCTGAGATAGAAGAAATAGATGTTACTATTAAACTTGCTAATAGAGACACCATATCACCAATTGGGATTATTAGAGATGTTGAAGTCTTGTCTGGGAAAATAAAATAACCTACTGGTTTTCTTGTTCTTGGTTCCCCACAAGATGACTTTTGTCCCATTATCTTTGGTAGACCTTTCTTGAATACAGTTAATGCTAAGATAAATTGTGAAAAACAAACTGTTGGTGTTATCTTTAGTGATGAGTCTCATGAGTTTAATTTTTCCAAGTTTAGTAGAAATCACCATGAAAGAGAACTACCTAGTAAGGATTAATTAATTGGTCTTGCTTCTATTGTTGTGCCACCTATTGGTCCCTTAGAACAATATTTGCTAGATCATGAAAATGATTTACATATGCACGAAAGAAATGAAATAGATAAAGTTTTCTTTGAACAACATCCTCTACTTAAACAAAATTTGCCTATTGAAACTCTAGGAGGTCCTCCTCCACCTAAAGGTGATCCTGTCTTTGAATTACAACAATTCTAGACACTTTGAAATATGCTTATCTTGATGAAAAGAAGACATATCCTGTTATTATTAGTGCTAACCTTTCAGAACATGAAGAAGAAAGATTATTGAAAGTTCTAAGGAAGCACTGGGCTGCTATTGGATATACTCTTGATGATTTAAAGGGCATTAGTCCCACTCTATGTCAGCACAAAATTAATATGGAACCTGATGCTAAACCCGTGGTTGATCATCAACATCGGTTGAATCCAAAAATGAAGGAAGTGGTAAGAATGGAAATATTAAAACTTCTGGAAGCAGGTATAATCTATCCTATAGCTGATAGTAGATGGGTAAGTCATGTTTATTGTGTCCCTAAGAAAGGAGGTATTACTGTTGTTCCTAATGATAAGAATGAACTTATTCCACAAAGAATTGTTACAGACTATAGAATGGTAATTGATTACAGAAAATTAAACAAAGCAACTAGAAAAGATCATTACCCCTTGCCTTTCATTGATAAAATGCTTGAAAGACTATCTAAGCACACACACTTTTGCTTCTTAGATGGATACTCTAGCTTTTCACAAATACATGTTTCTCAACCTGATCAAGAAAAGACTACTTTTACTTGCCCCTTCGGAACTTATGCTTATAGGCGTATGCCTTTTGGTTTATGTAATGCACCTCCTACCTTTCAAAGATGTATGACTGCTATATTCTCTGACTTTTGTGAAAAGATTGTTGAGGTTTTCATGGATGACTTTTCTGTTTATGGGAAGTCTTTTGATGATTGTTTAAGCAATCATGGGCGAGTTTTGCAGAGATGTGAACAAACAAATCTTGTCTTGAATTGGGAGAAGTGCCACTTTATGGTTAGTGAAGGTATTGTCTTGGGTCATAAAATTTCTGAAAGAGGTATTGAAGTGGACCAAGCTATGGTTGATGCAATTGAGAAAATGCCATGTCCTAAGGACATCAAAGGTATTTGTAGTTTCCTTGGTCATGCTGGTTTCTATAGGAGAGTTATCAAAGACTTTTCTAAAATTTCTAGGCCTCTTACTAATCTTTTGCAAAAGGATATTCCTTTTGTTTTTGATGATGATTGTCTTGAAGCCTTTGAAACACTCAAGAAAGCTTTAATATCTGCACCTATTGTTCAACCACCTGATTGGAACTTGCCTTCTGAAATTATGTGTGATGCTAGTGATTATGATGTTGGTGTTGTTCTAGGACAAAGAGTTGATAAGACACTAAATGTTATTCATTATGCTAGTAAAACTCTAAACACTGCTCAAAGAAATTATGCTACTACTAGAAGAAAAATTATAAGTTGTGTTTGCTTGTGATAAATTTAGACCTTATATTGTTGATTCCAATGTAACTGTTCACACAGACCATGCCGCTATTAAATATCTTATGGAAAAGAAAGATGTTAAACCTAGACTTAGTCATTGGGTTCTCTTGTTACAAGAATTTGATTTACGTATCATTGATAGAAAAGGAGCTGAGAACCCCGTAGCTTATAATTTGTCTAGGCTTGAAAATGTGCTTGATGACCCACTACCCATTGATGATAGTTTTCCTGATGAGCAGTTAGCTACAATAAATGTTACTAACAGTACTCCTTGGTATGCTGACTATGCTAAATACATTTTTGCCAAATATTTACCACCTAGCTTTACATACCAGCAAAACAAAACATTCTTCTATGATTTAAGACATTACTTTTGGGATGGCCCACATCTTTATAAAGAAGGAGTAGATGGTATTATTAGACGTTGTGTACCTGAGCATGAACAGGGACAAATCCTACGGAAATGTCACTCCGGGGCTTATGGAGGGCATCACGCTGGAGATAGAACTGCTCACAAGGTATTGCAATCTGGATTTTATTGGCCTACTCTCTTCAAGGATGCCCGTAAGTTTGTCTCTTCTTGTGGTGAATGTCAAAGAATAGGTAATATCGGTAAGCATCAAGAAATGCCTATGAATTATTCACTTGTTGTTGAACCATTTGATGTTTGGGGATTTGATTACGTGGGACCTTTTCCTTCCTCTAATGGGTATACACATATTTTGGTTGCTGTTGATTATGTTACTAAACGGGTAGAAGCTATTCCAACTAGTAGTGTTGATCACAACATCTCTATTAAAATGCTTAAGGAAGTTATTTTCCCAAGGTTTGGAGTCCCTAGATATTTAATCACTGGTGGTGGTTCACACTTTATTCATGGTGCTTTCCGTAAGATGCTTGCTAAGTATGATGTTAACCATAGAATTGCATCACCCTATCATCGTCAGTCTAGTGGTCAAGTTGAACTTAGCAATAGAGAAATAAAATTAATTTTGCAAAAGACTGTTAATAGGTACAGGAAGAATTGGTCTAAGAAATTAGATGTTGCACTTTGGGCTTATAGAACAGCATATAAAAATCCTATGGGTATGTCTCCTTATAAAATGGTTTATGGAAAAGCTTGTCATTTGCCTCTTGAGTTAGAACATAAAGCATATTAGGCAGTTAAAGAACTCAACTATGATTTCAAACTTGCTGGTGAAAAGAGGTTATTTGATATAAGCTCCCTAGATGAATGGAGAACCCAAGCTTATGAAAATGCAAAGTTATTCAAGGAAAAAGTTAAAAGATGGCATGACAATAGAATTCAAAAGCATGAGTTTAAAGTTGGAGAATATGTTCTTTTGTACAACTCTCATTTTAGATTTTTTGCAGGGAAGCTCCTCTCGAAATGGGAAGGCCCATATGTCATCGAGGAGGTTTACCGGTCTGGAGCCATCAAAATAAATAACTCTGAAGGTACTAACCCGAAGGTTTTCAATGGGCAAGGAATAAAGCATTATATCTCAGGTTCATCTCAGGTACGCCTATTAATGTTGAAAGTAATATTATCCAAACTTTGACACCGGAAGAGCACATAAAAGAGTCCTTCCGTAACACTCCAGAATCGTGAAAATAAGGAGGTACGTGATACGGTAAGTAAACGGACTTAGAAAAATCCGCAAAAATATTGTGTATCAATTTTGGAATATTTTAAAATTTTGGAAATAAAGAAACTTCCAGGAAGCGTCCCCTGGTGGGCACAAGACACCAGGGCGCACCAGGCTTGCCTGGCGTGCCCAGGTGGGTTGTGCCCACCAGGGACACCTTCCGTACTCCGTTTTTCTACCATGTACTTGTTCTCCAAGATAAAAAAAATCTATATATACTTCCTGAACCCGTTGATCACCGTATCGCGGAGAAATCCTCTATTCTCTTTTTCCTTGCTGTTTTCTGTTAGATGCCATCTACCATGGCTTCTTCAAGCTCCTCCAAGGACAAGTTCTTCAAGAACGTCATCAACCCATATCTTCGAGAGGTGGTGCAGCACCCTCAGGTCATCCAGATGCATGATAGGGTGCTTCACCTCCGCGATGTGCCATATCCCAAGGGGACAGGAACCGTGGAGGCTAGGCTTGAAGTTGTGGAGCAAGACGTCTTCCGGTGCAAGGGGATGGTGGAGCGTGGGCTCAATGCCAATCACCTCATGATCACGGACCTTTCCCGTGATCTCAAGGTGGATGGCAAGCCCATGAAGGACATCATCTTCACCTTCAACGAGCAAATCAACTTCCTCCAAAGCCAGATCTATGATCTTCAAAACCAAGCCATTGAATATGAGGCGAGGTTTAAAGGTATGAGTTTGGCTGGTAGTTGCAGGACTCGTGAGACTCGCTCTTCTTCTCACGATGGTGGACCAGTGCCATGGAAATCTGAGGACAAGGCTTCTTCTTATTCACCACCACCATATTCTTCACCACCAAAGGATAACTGAGTATCGGGTATCGGCACTCCCCTTGGCTTCAACCAAGCTTGGGGGAGGTGCCCCGGTATCATATCATCTCACTATCTTTTTGCTTTTACTTATTTTAGTTCGATCCCTTTTGCTTTAGATGAATAAAAGTTTAGTTTGATCCTTTCTTCTTTGAGAGTTTGCTTAGTGATCTATCCTTGTAATCGAGTGCAGGTTATATAATAAAGTTAGTTTGAGTTTTTGCTTTCTTTACTTTCATGTTGCAAATAAAGAAAATAAATAAGAAAGAAAGAAAAATAGAAAGGAAATAAATGAAGAAAGGAAATAAATAATGAAAAGATTATATACTAATCCTATGGTAGGTGATAGTACCACATAAGGAAAAGTATAAGTAGAAAATTTTATTAGAGATTGACAAACATAGCATTAGTCAATGATGCAACTCATGAAAGACTTAATAAGGGAAGAGAAGATTCACATATAGATATACTATCCTAGAAATATTTTGTTATTGTGAGCCCTCATAAAAATATTATATGCCAAAATTGTTGACATTGGACAAGGAAGACAACTTAATGGTTTATGTTTGTTTATATTCACATAGAAGTCATATTGTCCTAGATCCTTTAACATGTGGTGCTTGCCCCCTATCTTTGCTAGCCAAAATTCTGTACTAAGTAGAGATACTACTTGTGCATCCAAAAACCCTTAAACCCAAATCTTTTTCAAGTGTCCACCATACCTACCTAGGGATTGAGCAAGATCCCTCAAGTAAGTTGTCATCGGTACAAAAAGGCAATAAAAATTGCTTCTAAAAGTGTGAGATCATTTAGGGTAAGAGAAAATTGAGCGTTGTACGAACTTGGATGACAAAGAATAAAAGCGACAAACTGCATAATAAAGGTTTTCATCTTAAGGGGCAATACAATGTGACGTTCTCTTGCACTAAGGGATTGAGCATACAAACAAATAAGCGCATGGCAACCTCTGCTTCCCTCTGCGAAGGGCCTATCTTTTACTTTTATGCAAAGAGTCAAAGTTTTTCTCTCTATTCCTTTTATTTTTCTCCTTTGGCAAGCATCATGTGGTGAGGAAAGATCTAGGCACACATGTCCAGTTGAATATAGATAGCATGAGTTATTATTGTTGACATCACCCTTGAGGTGAGTATGTTGGGTGGCAAAATCATAAGCCCCTATCTTTCTATGTGTCCTAATGAAACATTTTGTTCATGGGTACAAGATGAGTGTTAGCAATTATGGAATACTATATGATGGTTGAGTATGTGGACTTGCCTAAAGGCTCCGACACGTGACCCTTACTGAAAAGATGATGAATTGTAGTTGCAAAGTTGACTGAGAACATAGTTTGTTGGTTTCTAATAGAGTTTTTGTTTTATACTTTGGTTGTGTGATGAACTATTACTTATTCATGAGAAGTATATGATAAAAGTTCTTTGATAAAAGTCCTATGTTTAATTCTGTTGTTGTTATAATAATCAACATGATGCTTCTATGTCCGTATTTTGTTTTTATCGACACCTCTCTCTCAAAGCCCGTGGACATGTTTTTCGATTTCGGTTTTCGCTTGAGGAAAAGCGAGGTCTAAGCTTGGGGGAGTTGATACATCCATTTTGCATCATGTTTTCTTACTGTTATTTATAATGTTTTTATCCATAATCATGCTTTTGGAGTAATTCTAATGCCTTTTCTCTCATAATTTGCAAGGAACACACCAAGAGGGAGAATTCCGGCAGCTGGAAATCTGGATCTAGAAAAGCTACGTCAGGCCACCCATTCTGCACAACTCCAAATGAGCTGAAACTTTACGGAGATTTTTTATGGATTATTGGAGAAATATTGGAGCCAATAAACACCATAGGGGGCCACTAGGTGGGCACAACCCATGTGGGCGCGCCCTAGTGGGTTGTGGCCTCCTCAGCCCACCTCTGGTGCCCGTCTTCTGGTATATAAGTGGTGTTGACCTAGAAAAAATAAGGGGAGGACTTTCGGGACGAAGCGTTGCCGCCTCGAGGCGGAACTTTGGCAGGAGCACTTTTGCCCTCCGGCAGAGCGATTCTACCGGGGAAACTTCCCTCTCAAAGGGGGAAATCATCATGATCATCATCACCAACAACTCTCCCATCTTGGGGAGGGAAATCTTCATCAACATCTTCAATAGAACCATATCCTCTCAAACCCTAGTTCATGTCTTGTGTTCAATCTTGTTATCGGAACTATAGATTGGTACTTGTGGGTGACTAGTAGTATTGATTACATCTTGTAGTTGATTACCATATGGTTTATTTGGTGGAATATTATATGTTCAGATCCATTATGCTATTTAATACTCCTCTGATCATGAACATATTTATCATTTGTGAGTAGTCACTTTTGTTCTCGAGGTCACGGGAGAAATCGCGTTGCAAGTAATCATGTGAACTTGATATGTGTTCGATATTTTGATAGTGTGTATGTTGTTATTCCCTTAGTGGTGTCATGTGAACGTCGACTACATAACACTTCACCATATTTGGGCCTAAGGGAATGCATTCTGGAGTAGCAATTAGATGGTGGGTTGCGAGAGTGACAAAAGCTTAAACCCCAGTTTATGCGCTATTTCGTAAGGGGCCGATTGGATCCAAAAGTTTAATGCTATGGTTAGAATTTATTCTTAATACTTTTCTCATAGTTACGGATGCTTGCGGGAGGGTTAATCATAAGTAGGAGGTGTGTTCAAGTAAGAACAACACCTAAGCACCGGTCCACCCACATATCAAATTATCAAAGTAGTGAACACAAATCAAACCAACATGATGGAAGTGACTAGATGAAATTCTCGTGTACTCTCAAGAACGCTTTGCTTATCATAAGAGATCATTTTGGCATGTCCTTTGCCTCAAAAGGATTGGGCTACCTTACTGCACTTTTGTTACTATTATCGTTACTTGCTCGTTACAAACTATCTTGCTATCAAACTACTCGCTACTTACAATTTCAGCACTTGCAAACAACACCTTACCGGAAACTACTTGTCATTTCCTTCTGCTCCTCGTTGGGTTCGACACTCTTACTTATCGAAAAGAGCTACAAATGATCCCCTATGCTTGTGGGTCATCAAAGGCGTAGGATCAAGATGGTCTCTCTCAAACAACCCTGCAACCAAATAATAAAAAGTCTCTTGTGTCCCCACACACCAAATACAATGGTAATTTGTATAGGTGCACTAGTCCGGCGAAGAGATGGTGATAAAAGTGTAATATGGATGGTAGAAATATATTTTTATAATCTGAATAAATAAAAACAGCAAGGTAGCAAATAGTAAAAAGGCACAAAACGGTATTGCAATGCTTGAAAATGAGGCCTAGGTTCCATACTTTCGCTAGTGCAATCTCACAACAGTGCTAATATAATTGGATCATATAACCGTCCCTCAACATGCAACTAAGAATCACTCCAAAGTTCCTATCTAGTGGAGAACATAAGACGGAATTGTTTGTAGGGTACGAAACCACCTCAAAGCTATTCTTTCTGATCAATCTATCCTAGAGTTCGTACTAAAATAACACGAAGCTTCTTTCCGATCGATCTAACCAAGAGTTCATACTAAAATAACACCAAAGCAAATTCAGATTCATAATATTCATTCCAACACAAAGACCTTCAAAGAGTGCCCCAAGATTTCTACCAGAGAAACATAGACAAGAACGTGCATCCCCTATGCATAGATTACCCCAATGTCACCTCAGGAATCCGCAAGTTGAGTGCCAAAACATATATCAAGTGAATCAATACGATACCCCATTGTCACCACGAGTATTCAATGGCAAGGCATATATCAAGTATTCTCAAATCCATAAAAGCATTCAATCCGATAACAACAAAATCTCAAAGGGAAAAACTCAATTCATCACAACAAGATAGAGAGGGGAAAACATCATATGATCCGACTATATTAACAAAGCCCGTGATACATCAAGATCGTGACATCTCAAGAACACGAGAGAGAGAGAGAGAGAGAGAGAGAGATTAAACACATCGCTACTGGTACAAACCCTCAGCCTCGAGGGTGGACTACTCCCTCCTCATCGTGGTGGCCGCCGGGATGATGAAGATGGCCACCGGAGATGATTCCCCCCTCCGGCAGAGTGCCAGAATGGGGTCTAGACTGGTTTTCGGTGGCTAGAAAGCCTTGCGGCAGCGAAACTTCCGATCTAGGTTAAACCCAAAGGGTTTTGGAACATTTGGTAATTTATAGGGCAAAGAGGGGGTGCGGGAGGCCACCGAGGTGGGCATAACCCACCTGGGCGTGCTTGGGCATGCCCAGGTAGGTTGTGCCCCCCTCGGGGCACCCCTCAGGTGCTGGTCTGGCCCATTAGTGGTCTTCTGGTCCATAAAAAATCCACAAAAAGATTCGTGTTGTTTGGACTCCGTTTGATATTGATTTCCTACGATGTAAAAAACATGCAAAAAACAACAACTGGCACTTGGCACTATGTCAATAGGTTAGTCCCAAAAAATGATATAAAGTTGCCATAAAATGATTGTAATAATATAACAGCATGGAACAATCAAAAATTATAGATACGTTGGAGACGTATCAGGGACACAAGAGAGTCTTTGTTATTTGATTGTAGGGTTGTTTGAGAGAGACCATCTTCATCCTATGCCTCCCACACATTGATAAACCTTAGGTCATCCACTTGAGGGAAAATTGCTACTATCCTACAAAACTTTGCGCTTGGAGGCCCAACACGAGTCTACAAGAATAAAGTTGCATAGTAGACATCAGGGAGGCACAAAGATATAATAGAGAACCAATCATAGATCGGTAAACCTTTTGATCAACTGGATTGCCATCCTTAGTCAAGTCAATATATCCACTAGTAGGCATGGGCTTTTTTATACCTTTGCTTTCTTGCATGTTGAACTTTTTGAATAGATCCTTGGTATACTTTATTTGTGAGACAAAGGTACCTTCCTTAGTTTGCTTGATTTGCAAGCCAAGGAAAAATTTGAGTTCACACATCATAGACATCTCAAACTTCTCCGACATCAACCTTCCAAACTTCTCACTAAAATGAGGGTTAGTAGAACCAAATATGATATCATCAACATAGATTTGGCACACAAATAATTCTCCATCAACCCTTTTAGTAAAGAGATTTGAAACAATTTCCCAATTTCAAATCTTTCCTTAGTAGGAAACTTTGTCAAGCATTGTACCAAGCTCCAGGGGCTTGTTTAAGACCGTAAAGAGCTCTGTGAAGTTTATAAACATGGTCAGATTTCTTGGCATTAACAAAGTCGGGAGGTTGTTTAACATAAACTTCCTCCTCAATTTCACCATTTATAAAAGCACTTTTAATATCCATTTGGTATAGAGTGATATCATGGTGATTGACATAAGCAAGTAAAATGTGAATAGACTCAAGTCTAGCAATGGGGGCATATGTCTCACCACAGTCCATACCTTCGAATTGTCTGTAGCCTTGAGCAATGAGACGAGCCTTGTTGCGTACCAGTTGTCCATCATCATCTTGCTTATTCTAAAACACCCATTTTGTTCCAATGATGTTTTGATCATCCTTGGGATTCTCAACCAATGTCCACACTTGGTTTCTCTCAAAGTTGTGTAGCTCTTCGTGCATAGCATTTATCCAATCCGTGTCTTCAAGGGATTCTTCTACCTTAATGGGTTCAATGCTAGAGGTGAATGAGTAATGTTCACTAAAATTAGCCAAAGAAGTTTTAGAGCGAGTGATTCTCCCAGTGTTAATGTTATCGAGGATTTCTTCAATGGGATGATTCTTTGAGACTCTTGCTCTAACTCGTGAGAGCTTTTGCTTGAGTTGTGGTGGAACCTCATTTCCTTCGTCTTGACGTGTTCCACTTGTGGATGCCTCCATGTCAACTTGTGGTTCACCTTGATGTGAAGTAGAGGCTTCCACTTGAATGGAGGAAGTGCTATCCTTCACCTTCGTTGGACGGATGTTGCCGATAGACAAGTCCTGAATTGCTTCCGAGGGATCTTTGTCTCCTACATCAATTGGAAATTGCTCTACTTGCGAGTCGTTAGATTCATCAAACTTCACATCTACCATCTCTTCAACCCTTCGGGTGAAATTGTTGTAGACATGGTAAGTGTGAGAGTTTCAGCAATAACCGAGTAGACAACCTTCATGAGATTTAGGAGCAAATTTTGAACGACGATGCTTATCAAGAATGTAACACTTTGAACCAAATACTCGAAAGTATCCAACTTGGGGTTTGTTACCAGTGTGTAGCTCGTATGCCGTTTTACCAAGAAGCTTGTGAAGATATAGTCGATTTGTAGCATGACAAGCTGTCTCAATGGCTTCCACCCAAAAGTGTCTTGGCGTCTTGTATTCATCTAGCATCGTTCTTGCCATCTCAATAAGAGTCTGGTTCTTCCTCTCAACAACTCCATTTTGTTGAGGTGTGTACGTAGCCAAGAACTCATGTGAGGTGCCTTCTTCATCAAGAAAGGTATTCACATTGTTGTTCTTCAACTCCACTCCATTATTGCTCCGAACCTTCTTGATCTTCTCTTCAAATTGGTTTTGGGCCTTCCTAGCAAAGTTCTTGAAGATCTTTTGAACCTACGACTTGTCATCAAGAAAGAACACTCACGTAAATCTGAAAAAAATCATTAACAATGACCAAACCGAAAGAGTTACCACTAAGACTCTTGTAAGAATTGGGACCAAAGAGATCCATGTGAAGTAGCTCAAGTGTTCTTCCCGTGGTCATGATGTTCTTCACGGGATGACTTCCTCCAACTTGTTTTCCTGCTTGGAAAGCACTACAAGGTCTATCCTTGTCAAATATTACATCTTTAACACCAAGGATATGATCACCTTTAATGAGTTTATCATGATTTCGCATGCCAACATGTCCCAATCTATGCCATAACCAACCTTTAGAAGATTTTGCAATTAAACAAGTATGAGGTTGGGCTCTCTTAGTGAAATCAACAATGTATAGATCACCTCTACGAATACCGGTAAAGACCATATAATGATTATCTCGACAAAACACTTGACAATCTACTTCGGTAAATAGAACATTGAAACCAAAATCGGCTAGTCTAGATACGGAAAGAAGATTGTAACCAAGAGACTCAACGAGCATAAAATTTTGAATAGAGCTATCATTGTATATGGCAACCTTACCGAGGCCAAGTACCTTACCCTTGGAGTTATCTCCAGAAGTCACATACTTGCATGGACCATCATTTTTAGCAAGCTCACGGAACATGTCTTTATCTCCGGTCATGTGATCGGTACACCCACTATCAAGAATCCACTCTTTTCCTCTGGATATGTAATTTCAAAGATTTGCCATGAGGCTAAGATTCCTCATAGTCTTCTCATATTCGATGTCGAATTCTTCGTCCTCATCATAATTGACATGCTCAATATCATCATCATCATGGGTATGATCGTCACCTAGTTCAAGTGATTTGATAGATTTATGACCATGACAATGTGCAAATTTATGAATTCTAATGGTTTCCATGATCATGTTGCTAATAGTTCCAACATCACCCTTAGCACCCATAAGATCATGGAGCTCAGATAGACATTCATCAAACTTAGGATCACTAGGCTTCATCTTATGAAAGGCAATGTACTTATGAAGAATTTCATTGAGATTTTTCAAGGAATAATTTGGAAAGCATTCATCAAGATAATTCCATATAGTTTGTGCACATTCAAAGTTTTGCAAGCAAACAATCTCATTTCTAGGTAATCCTCTAATGATAAGATTAAAAGTTCTAAGATTGCAAACCATGTAAAGATACTCATTGGGGGTAGGATGCAAAGGATCAATGGGAGGCACATACGGTCTAAGAATATACTTGCTCAAATTATATTCATTGAAGATCTAAAGCATTTCAGTTTTCCAAGAACCATAAAACTCCCCATCAAGAATAGCCACTCTATGTCTAATGCTCCCGAACATAGACTCATCTATCTTCCTCCAATGGTGATTAAACCAGAGCAATGGAGAAAAAAGCTCTGATACCAATTGAAAGATCGAGAAGAGGGGTCTAGAGGGGGGTGATTAGACCCTTAATAAGTAAAATTGACAGTTTTTAGAATTCTTCAAGTTAAGGTTGAGTTTGGCATGTGTTAATAGGCACACAATACATTTTACACAAGCATAGAAAGAGTATGGGCAGCGGAAAAGAGTAAAGCATGCAAGTGCAAGAATGTAAAGGGATGGGAATTGGAAAGTGCAAACGCAATGGAGACGCGGATATTTTTGGCGTGGTTCCAATAGGTGGTGCTATCGTACGTCCACGTTGATGGATACTTCAAACCATGAAGCTTAACGGCTACGCGAGTCCATGGAGGGCTCCACCCACGAAGAACCAACCTTGTCTATCCCACCATGGCCATCGTCCAAGAAGGACTTGCCTCACTCGGGTAGATCTTCACGAAGTAGGCGATCTCCTTGCCCTTACAAACTTCTTGGTTCAACTCCATATCATGTCGGAGGCTCCCAAGCGACACCTAACCAATCTAGGAGACATCACTCTCCAAAAGGTAATAGACGGTGTGATGATGATGAACTCCTTGCTCTTGTGCTTCAAATGATAGTCTCCCCAACACTCAACTCTCTCTCACACAGATTTGGCTATGGTGGGAGGAAGGATTTGAGTGGAAAGCAACTTGGGAAAGGATAGAAATCAAGGTTCAAATGGTAGGAATGGAATATCTTGATCTCAACACATGAGTAGGTACTTGTCTCTTAGAAAATGAGTAGTGGAAGTGTAGGAACATTTTGATGGCTCTCTTACTGAGTAAGAGGGGGTGGAGGGGTATATATAGCCTCCACACGAAATCCAACCATTACACACTTTTGACTCAACCCGGTGGCACCGATCAATTTTCGTTGGCACCGACCTGTGTAAAAGATATGAATGTTGGAGCTCTCGATGGGACCGACTGGAAACATCTCAGAGTGACCGATGTGCAATGGTAGGGAAGAACATCGCTTCGGTGGCACCAATTGCATCATCTCGGTAAGACAGAAATAAATCAATAAGGAAACAGAAGGTTGGCAAGCCATCTTGGTGGCACCGATTGCGAAACTCAATAAGATCGAGATAATTGCAATGGGTAACAGAGAGTTGGCAAGGCCATTTCGGTGAGACTGAGATCCATATCGGTGGATCCGATTTGTTAGGGTTTGGCTGTGACAGTGTCCAGATGAAGTCAGTTGGTCCAGATGGGTAAGTTTCGGTTGGACCGAGTTGGAATGTAGGGCTTTGGACAGATTTGGATAGAGAAAGTGGCTGAGTGTTTTGGAGCAATATCACTAAGAACTTGAGCAAATAGATCATTATCAAAACATCATTCCCTTTTAATAGTATTGGCTTTCTTGTGGACTCAATGTGATCTTGGATCACTTAACCAAAAATGTAGAGTCTTGAGCTTTTCCCAATCTATGTCCTTAACATTTTGAAGGGGACCACATCCTCTTGTCCTTGTAATGCCATTGTTGAACTTGTCTGAAATATACAATATAGAACTGTTAGTCCAACAAAAGATATGTTGACATTAATTATCAAAACCACCAAGGGAGCACTTGTGCTTTCATGCGACCACTGGGGTTGCGCCACCGTAGCTTGTGGACCCCCTCGATCATCATTTGGTGCCTCCCCAAAGCTTCTAGGCTCTATCCTGGTCCAGAAAAAATCACCGTAAAGTTTCATCATGTTTGGACTTTGTTTGATATGGTTTTTCTATGAAACAAAGAAATAGGCAAAAAAATAGGAACTCGCACTGGGCACTAAGTTAATATGTTAGTCCATAAAAATAATATAAAATGACACATAAAGCATACAAGAATGATAATATAATAGCATGAAACAATCAACATATCACTACACGCGGAGCACAACTAAGCTAACGCTGAGAGTACAAGATTATTACGGGGGGAAGTACCCACTTAGTATATAAAGTAGAAAGCACAATTTACATAAAAAAGTTATTTGAAATATATCTCTATGAAATCTAGTTACGTACATCTCGATGAGAGGAACACAACAACAAAAATGGTTTATGAAATCTAGTGACGAAAAGGGAAAATAAAAATAGAAAATGATTAAAATCATGTTACAAAAAATACTACTCCCTCCATTTTTATATACAAGGCCACTATAGAATATATACATTTTGTATCTATATAAGGCCACCAACAGTAATCGAGGAAAAATTAATGATATTTTCTCGTACTAGCAACCTGTTTAATAGTTGCATGCATGAAGTCATAATGACAGTCAGCTACTTCCTCCACTTAGTTTTCTTGCATGCATGTGGGGTATTAATGATCCCAGTAAATGAAAAGAAAATCTAACTTCCAAAGCAGACATTAAATTTTACAGTGGTACCTATAATTTAAGTTTGTGGCCTTGTATATAAAGTGGAGGGAGTATGTATTTATAAAAAAACCACGAATTAAATATGTAAGGAACATCATTAGAACAATAAAAATAAAAAAATGAACAGTGATGGAAAGAAACAAAACCAAAAAAGGAAGAAAAATATAGAAAAGTGTTCAACTCATTTTACAAAATTATTATGTATTAAAAATGTTCATTTAGGTAAAAAACGAAAGGAACTTGAAAATAACAAGAAAAATGAAAAGGCAAGGAACCAAAAAGAAAGAAAAGAAACAATATAAAAAGAAAAATAATAGAAGGGAGAAATGGATAGATGCTAGACCGAAAATGAGACTGAAAAGCCGAATGAAAATGCAAGAAAAATGGTAGAAATCGGTATCTGCTTGCCTACTACTGGATCGGCCCATGTTACGTTACGCTTGAGGCGAGCGCTTATGGCAAAAAAATGTGATAAATAAACTTTTCAAATGACTAATTAAGTGTCATATTTTGCAAAGGTTACCTCCGAATGTCTCTAGTAATGACAAGTGGTACAACACATATGGGTCGCTTATCGCCATCGGAGAATTTTTCGTGGGTTGTTTCCCACGTGAGGGGATTGGAGGGCTAGTTGTATGTACACGTTGCACATTTGTTATCTCATTTTTATTTTCCCTTTTCCCCTTTTTTAATTTTTTATCATTTATTTATAATATGTGCAACGTGTTTTATTATTGAAGTACATTATTCATCGTGTATTTAAAATATTGTTCATCATGTATAAAAATGTCATTCTAATTTTAGGAAAGGCTCGTTGTGCATTTAATTTTTTACCTATATTTAAAAAATGTTTGGGGGTGTATTTATAAATTCTTTATCATGTTAAAAAACTTGTTCATTATGTACTTCAATAATGCTCTTTGAGTATTTTTTTATGAATATTCATCATATATTTTATAAATTCCATCATGTTTCTAGAAAATTTCAACTATTTTAGAAAAGCATTCATCAAGATTTTCAAAAGGTTCATCTTGTTTATAAAATATGAACAATTTTATTTACACAAAAATACTTTTAAATTACACGACCATTTTGTGCAATGCGCGAACCCTTATTTAAACTATGCAATCAAAACACATGAATGATTAAAGAAAATATTTAGCCAAATATATCTTCTAGAACATTTATGAAAACACGAGAAAAATGAAACAAAATGTGAAAAGAAAAAACCGAAAGAGAGATAGAGAGAGATAAAAGGAAAAATATATTGTCAGTCAACCTACAACTCGTGCGCTGGAACTATGCACCCCAGGCGCTGTTGCAGGAGCCTTTCTCGCTAGGAAGAGTCAAGATCCACCGCGCCTCCATGGTCTAAGGTCACATGAGCGCGAGGTAGATCGACCGCGGCGTTGAAAGGAGATGTAAAAAACCCGGACGAGGCTCCTCTGACGTACTGCAGGGCGCAGTTGGGCCACTGACAGGTGGGCCCGAAAGCAAGTTGGCCCACCTGTCAGCGACCCAACTGCGCCCTGCAGTACGTCAGGGGAGCCGAGTCCAAAAAACCCTGGTTTTTGTAATAGCTCGTGGGAGGAGACACGCACCTAGTTTACAACGCTCGCAACCGGTTTCCGACCGTCACCGTCATGCACAAACACCCGACTAGAACACCCAATCATAAGACGCTTCATTCTCCCCTCAAGACACTTCATCAGGACGCTTCATTCTTGCACAAAAAAAAAGATGCGGGATTAGAATTTAGAAGGTTTCAACCCTTTAAAAAAAAATAGCGTTCAGTGGTATCCCCAGCCTTCTAGGTTTAAGTTCTGGTGCCCGCATTTATCCTGCATTTATTTCAGAATTTTCAGCGATGCGTGTTTAACGGAAGGAGACATCTCCGTCAATTACGAGGCGCCTATGATGACTTTATAAAATCTCAAGATAATAAGCCGGCTCAGTCTCTCGAAGTTGTTCATAGGGGTAGGATGTGCGTGTGTGTTCATAGGAGTGAGGGTATGTGCGTATATACGAGCGATTGCGTTTGTACTTTGTTAAAAAAAACTTACAAAAATAGCGTTCAACATGAAAAGGTACACCTACTCCCGCAGAAAAAAAGGTACACCTAGCCGCCTTTTGTGATAGCGGTAATGTCGCACGTCTGGCTTAGTCTTAGCACAAGAGATCACTTTCCACCCTGAACTTTTCTCAAGAACAACTGCGGCACGTTATTATTAACCTTTTTACAAAATTAGTCAAATGGAGCGCAAATCGCCGCACACTGTTTGGTTCACGTCTGCGCATGCAGTAGTATGAAGGCATATTGCAACCAGCAGTATTTTGTAAGAAAGTCAAATGAATGGTTCATGTTGAGCAGCATGCAGCAATAATAGCAAAGGATCGGCAAGATCATGCTCGGCATGAATCATGGCACAACGTGCATATTATTTAATCACAAATCACTGCTTGCTTAGCATGTTAGCGCTGGAATCCCTGCATCTGAATATGAAGTTTACTTTCATCACCTTACGTGTCGCGCTTCCAGTTTTGAGACGCCCTATAACCCTTTTTTTTAAGCCGCCAGCTATTTCCTGCTGTATGCAAAGCAATATTGTTTTCCTGTTTCCTTCACTCTTGGGCCCGAACGATGTCGGTATTTTAATTTTAAAAAGCTGATGCGTATGACTATAAACGTGGTAATGCCGTGTGGAGACGCTGTCCTGATACAGATCTGAACACTTCAGCGATAGGACGGCGTCATCATCAGTTCTCCCTTGTACACGAAAAAAAAAAACAATTCCAGCAACCCCCCTGGATGAACGCTGCCTACCTAAAACACGGCGTTTGCTGTTCCACGCAAGAACCAACCTCAGACGAGCAAAGTCTTCATCCCGCTTAAACAAAGCAACGGTTGTGCGTGCCAGTTATGCTACCTCAGCTCAGTCAGCTGCGAAATGGACGTCTTGAACAAGTCCGAAGGAGAAAGTAGAGATATTGCAGGTAGAAGTTTCTGACCTGCTGTAAAAAAATCGTAATATTGCAGGTAGTAGTGCTGTAGCAGGATGTGATGTTTCCTCTAATCCAACCAAAGAACTACCGCGAGTGGCTATTAAAAAAGAAAGCAAAAGGTCCATCTGTTCGGGCGTCGGCTCCAGACACGAACGTTGCAGGTTGCAAACGTTTTGAAACCTGGTGGTACTAAAGTGGACCCCTGCTACCCCAACGTACACTTAACCGCCAAACATCTTTCGAATTTGAATGTAACGAGCATGTCAACATCCATATATTTCGTGTTTAATACTAGGCGCCTTAATACTATTGTACTTAGATCTGAGGAGCATCCAATGTTTTTTCAAACGCCTTGCAAGTTGCAAACAACATGTCACTTACTAAAGTTAGTATAAAGTTGAGTCACTTATTTTGAGAGAGGGAGTATCTTATAATTATGATCAGTACTTGTTTTATGTACGACTGAAACTCCGGTGCAGAGAATTAAGGGCATGTACAATGATGACATATGGATACATATGCCCCATGACAAAAAGTAATTTAAGGCATCTACATTCATTTTTTCTTCCCAATGCAAGCTAACACTAATGAGCCTCATTAAGAAATAGAAAATAAAGACTCTAGTACACATGCATCTCTACTTTTTACTTCAACTTTTTCAGCTTTTGTCACCAGACCACACTTTTTCTTTTCAAGCACCCGCCTCCTAAAGAGGATCCCGCTTCCCTATCCGAACCTACTTTACGTCATATCCGATCCTACATGGCATGCGAGGCATCATCTTGAGGCTATGCATTGTACACGCCCTAACTAGTTCCACTGTATGCACAAATCCTCAGAGGACAGCTTCAGAATCAGAAACGAGACATGGTTTGATGAGCAGCCAAGTGAACAAATTTAACATGGTATATTCTGTATATGACACAAGCTAAACACGAGACATTTCCTACAATTGCACCAACATCGGTGCAAGCATGCAGTACATAGCTAAATATCATCATCTCAAAGGGAACCTATGTCTATGTTGCGAGCCTGCAACAGCAGCTAGCTCCCTGGCATCTCTTGCGGTTCATCTCATGGTTGCTGCTTGATTCTGCTACATAGCAGCTACACAAGATCTTCTAGTGGTAGATCACCGGAAACAAAAAGGTTTCTTACAAATGGCCCTGATGGAACCACCTGAAGGAATCAAAGAATCGGAGCAACAGCAACAAGATTATTGCTGAAGCAACAGCAAGGCCGAGGAAGCCATGAGCAAGACCCAAGCAAGGGCACTGCTTAGATGGGTCCTAAATCCACCACTCTTGAGCGGAAACCTCTGCGGCATAGCACATTCGTCACCATTGAAGAAGACCTTTGTTGGGAACCCATCTCCAGCGACAACATCAATATCAGGAGTCAGCTTCTTGGTGAATGAGAGCACTGATTGCTGCTTTCCTGGCACAAGGTAATCCGACCCGCTCATGTTGGTCTGCTTCACAAGGTAATTGAGCCCCTCAAGGCCCTGCATAAATATTGTGTTATTGCCCTCTGCTGTTGCATTGAAAGAGTATGCCTTCTCAAATCCGTCATACGCCTTGTCCATGACCATGGCAGCAAACCAGTTGGCCATGTCGACATCACCCCAATTGAACAATGTAACCCGAGCACTCCAGCCCTTGTTGAAGTCTGATGAGACGTGCCAATTGATGCTCACACCACAGAAATCACCGCAAGGCATTGGCCTAGGCACGTTGTAGTGCTTCAACTGAGCCCATGCTTGTGCTTTCTGTGTACGGTTGTCAAACGGCACAAGCAGCGCCTCCGGCGGCAAGAGCATGGATGGAGCAGTCGTGCTGCAGGTAGGACCCCGGCGGTTCACAGGACAACCGCATGCACAGGTGTTGCAGGGAATGACTGAGTCATTGTAGTGAGCCGAGAAGGTGACACAACACTTGGGCTTGGCCCCCTTGGCCGTGGTAATGTTGCACACCACCTGCCATGTCGCAACCGCCAGCGTTGTAGAGTCGAGCCCGCTGGGATTAGGGAACCCGGTGGGGCTGACAGGCACTGGCTGGCCACAGCTATAGTCTGGGTTCAGCGATGAGCCGCCAGAGATCTTGAAATTGGCCGGTGGGAAGAGCTTTGTCCGGTTGGTATCCGGTGGCATCTTGAACACCTGCATTTGGAACGCCGATTTTGACTGAGCCGCATCCATGGACTTGGGCAGGATGGTGCCATTCCTGCAGCAATGCTCAATCTTCCCCATCTGTGTGTCATTGTACCGGGACAGCGGCAGGTCAAGGATGACCGGCTTCTTCTCGCAGTTGAGCACCTGGGAGAAATCCAGGCTCTGATAGTACTGGCCTGGTGCGCCATAGATGCAGCCATTGACGTCCACCTCCAAGGGGTGTGCGCCCTTCATCGAGTAAATGAACTCGCCGCGTCGCCACTCCCACGACAGCCGCCAGTTGTCGAGGCGGCCGAGCTTGGCGTTGTTCTCGAGCGTGACAAGCGCCAGGTAGCTGGTCGGGTATGCCTGGACGACGTCGTAGGTGATGACGAGGTCGCCGGTGCGGCGCGGGAGGAAGCTCTTGGTGGGGTCGGTGGCGTTGGCCTCGGGGACCGTGGCGTTGGCCTCGGCCTCGGGGGTGAGGAGGCAGCAGGTGGTGAGCATGGTGGCGGTGACATTGGTCGCCGCCGGGCAGTTGTAGTCCGGGTCGTCGAGCGTCAAGGCGGTGGGGAGCGGCTCCGGCACGAGGCCGCGCGGGCCGGCGAAGAGCGTGCCGACCAATCCGACGGAGGCCTGGATCTGCGTGATGTCGCCGGCGGTGGCAATCGGAGTGAGGAGGTCCGTCTGCGGGTAGCCGGAGAAGGATGTGGCGTTGCCGGCATCCTCGGTGGTGTTGTAGGGCAGCTCGGCCCCGCCGGTGAGCACGGCGCCGCCGACGCCGACGAGGATCTCGTCGTGGCCGAAGGTGACGAGCATCGCCCAGGACCTGAGCGGGCGGGTACCGCCGTTGAGCACGGAGGCGTTGGCCTTGAAGGAGTAAGGCTGCTTGTTCCTGTCGGGGACGAAGGGGCGGATCTTCTCGCGGCCCTGGAGGATGTAGGTGAGCTGGATGCCGTTACAGCCGGGGTCGGGCGCGGGCGCCGCCGCCGCCGCGGGCGCCCTCGGCGTCTGCTGGGCGGCCGCGAGCCCCGCGAGCAGCAGGATGGCCCCGAGGACCGCGGCCTGGGCGGCAATCGAGCCGGCCATGGCTGGATCGGCAAGGGAGGAGGCGATTTGGGGGGAGCGAGGCGGGGCGGGGCAGCAGATAGATGAAGCGATTGGAAAGCGCGTGGCACAGCTGGGGAAGAGGAAGACGAGAGGGGTGGTGGGTTTGAACTGGCGGAGCGGCGTGCGTGCGACCGCAGCTTGCTTGCTGCTTCCTCCCTCCGTCCGTGTCCGCGTTGTTTTATTTTTCGACTTTCGGGAAGACAGAGATGGACGGGTTTTTCTCGGTTTGAACAAAAGGGCGTGGAAAGCGACGCCGGCCGGAGAGGGGAGGCGAGGCGAGGTCGAGGAGAGGGGAGGAGCGTGTCCCGATGATTGATTGGTGGGCTGGGCGGGTTACGGGGTCAATGAAGCGCGGGCCCGGCTAGTAGCTGTGACCTGCGGCGGTGACTGTGCGAACGGTAGGGTTTCCACCGGCGTCGCGTGCGTGCTGGCCGTCCGATTGTGGCGTGTGCGGGGATGGATGGCTCGGGTTCTGTCGTTTCGTTTTGTGGGGTGGGATGGGCCCGCGCATGTGTCTCATGTGAGGTTCGCGCAGGTCGGTGGAAACCAGAGCTGATCAGGGGAACTGCTTCCGGGCCCCCGTAGATTGGAGAGCGCTTCATGTATGGAAACTGCAAAATAGGTAGGAAATCAGTTTTTTTTTTACACAAGGTAGGAAATCATATGATTGATCGTCAACATACTGGTCGTCGCAACACGTTTGTATGGTTTGAGATGACGATACTCTTTTGTGAGTCAAATTTTGAAATATTTCAAAATGCGGGTCAAATTTCAGGATGCTTCCGGGTTCAAGTGCTTCATGTATGGTTTGAGCCAACGCCCCATGAGCTCTCGTATCATGGAGCATGATAGGTGTAGGAGGAGCATGATAGGTGTGGGAGCACCTGATATCTTCCCAAATTGTGGTAGGGTAGACGAGATCGGAGGGTGGGTCGGCAAAACAGCAGAGGTGAGAGCTAAAAGTGCATGTCCACCCCTAAATGCATTTTGATAATTAGTAACAACATATATCAAAGATTAATGAATATTTAAGCATATTTCAGATTATCTCTATATCTACTACTTTAAAAAATGTAAGGACATCTTTAACGCCGACCCTCAAACCGTCCGCAACAGTCCGGAGCACATGGTCCGAACGTGTTTTGCTATCTAACACGGTCTTGTATCTGTCCGCTCGGCGGTCCGGACGTCATTATCCCTGCAAACTGAGGGTGACGGTGACATACACCGAGGGTGGGTCACCCACGGGAGCCCGACCTCTCGACCTATCAGGGGGGGGGGGGCATGAAGCCCAAGGAGGAGAACAAACCCTAGGAGGAAGCCAGAGACCTTCTTGCCCTGGAAGACAAGGGCGGCAGCAGGATAGATCGCATCTACCCTCTTTGTAAACCCTAGGCCTCCACCACTACATAAGGGAAGGCCAGGGGACATTCAGGTCATCTAATCTCACACAGAAACTCTCGGTAGCAACATCAAACATCATTGTAACCCCTCGCACGAGGTATCCCTCCACCATGAATAATCAAAGCAAGCAGGATGTAGGGTATTACTCTACGGGGACCCGAACCTGGGTAAAACCATCGTGTGATCTCCGATCTCAGGCTTCCAGCCACGCCTGGATCCCTATCGAGGGATCTGGTGGTGTTTTGCACCGCCAGTTGGCGCGTTAGGCAAGGGCGGCGCTAGCTGGAGACCGATCTCAGATCGGATCCTTCCCGTCTCCCGGCGGTCTCTCGCCGAGGGACAGCCTAACTTTTAGCTCCCTCACATTCACCACCGATGGGGTGGTCCGGCCTAACATCAACCCACCGGCCCACCCTGCACGCCAATCTATGTAGGCAACGTCGCCTTCATCGCCAATAGCCGCAGCAACCTCCAATTGTGCTTGCCACCAATTCGACACACAACATGGAGAGATTCATCGATCGCGACGACCTCATCATCGGGAATAAGCTGCTCTTACCCGGGCTGTGAAACATGGGAGCCACGTACTAGCGTGGGCTTTATTAGTGCCCTGCAGCGTAAGCTCGGCGGTGGAAGCGACGTTTGGTCGAACATGCTAAACCGTACTTCTCACCCGCTGATTTGAAGGACGTCTGCAAAGCCCTGAAGCCCAAAGGTACGAGACACCGAGCAGCCTAGATTCCAGCAAGCCACATCGACCAACCATAAGCTCAGAACCAGTCCCCATGGTCTGTGGCAATTTTCACATCAACCACTCCCTAGAGGATTGCTTCCTCGATAGCCCATCTTGGACTGCAGCGTCGACACGGCAAATCTGATCTCGTTTTCTGGCTATGAGGACGATGATGAAGAATGGCATCGGAGCAACACGACGCAACTGAAGAGGCCACGGCACCACTGCCAAATGTGAGAGAAGCAAGCAACAACGACGAGCCACCAATCAAAGAAAGCCTTAATCAGGAGGAGGAGGTTGCCACGACAAAAGACATCCCCTGGGAGGCCGTAGAGGAGTACATTGAAGGAACTATGCCCTAGAAGCAATAATAAAGTTGTTATTTTATATTTCCTTATTCATGATAAAGGTTTATTATTCATGCTAGAATTGTATTGATCGGAAGCTTAAATACATGTGTGAATACATAGATAAATACCGTGTCCCTAGTATGCCTCTACTAGACTAGCTCTTGATCAAAGATGGTTAAAGTTTCCTGACCATGGACATGTGTTGTCATTTGATAACGAGATCACGTCATTAGGAGAATGATGTGATGGACAAGACCCATCTGTTAGCTTAGATGATCATTCAGTTTTATTGCTATTGCTTTCTGTTGGAAATATGCCCTAGAGGCAATAATAAAAGCATTATTATTATATTTCCTTGTTCATGATAATTGTCTTTATTCATGCTATAATTGTGTTATCCGGAAATCGTAATACATGTGTGAATAATAGACAACAACATGTCCCTAGTAAGCCTCTAGTTGACTAGCTCGTTGATCAACAGATAGTCATGGTTTCCTGACTATGGACATTGGATGTCATT
Organism: Triticum aestivum; assembly: GCF_018294505.1. NCBI lineage: Eukaryota > Viridiplantae > Streptophyta > Magnoliopsida > Poales > Poaceae > Triticum > Triticum aestivum. Next base: position 142,550,393 of record NC_057803.1, on the reverse strand, counting down.
GATAACGAGATCACATCATTAGGAGAATGATGTGATGGACAAGACCCAATCCTAAACATAGCACAAGATCGTATAGTTCGTTTGCTAGAGTTTTCCAATGTCAAGTATCCTTTCCTTAGACCATGAGATCGTGTAACTCCCGAATACCGTAGGAGTGCTTTGGGTGTACCAAACGTCACAACGTAACTGGGTGACTATAAAGGTATAGTATGGGTATCTCCGAAAGTGTCTGTTAGGTTGACACGGATCAAGACTGGGATTTGTCACTCCGTATGACGGAGAGGTATCACTGGGCCCACTCGGTAATGCATCATCATTATGAGCTCAAAGTGACCAAGTGTCTGGTCATGGGATCATGCATTAAGGCACGAGTAAAGTGACTTGCCGGTAACAAGATTGAACGAGGTATTGGGATACCGACGATCGGATCTCGGGCAAGTAACATACCGATTAACGAAGGGAATTGTATGCGGGGTTGCTTGAATCCTCGACATCGTGGTTCATCCGATAAGATCATCGAGGAGCATGTGGGAGCCAACATGGGTATCCAGATCCCGCTGTTGGTTATTGGCCGGAGAGTCGTCTCGGTCATGTCTACATGTCTCCCGAACCCGTAGGGTCTACACACTTAAGGTTCGGTGACGCTAGGGTTGTAGGGATATGTATATGCAGTAACCCGAATGTTGTTCGGAGTCCCGGATGAGATCCCGGACGTCACGAGGAGTTCCGAAATAGTCCGGAGGTAAAGAATTATATATAGGAAGTGCTATTTCGGGCATCGGGACAAGTTTCGGGGTCACCGGTATTGTATCGGGACCATCGGAAGGGTCCCGGGGGTCCACCGGGTGGGGCCACCTGCCCCGGGGGGGCACATGGGCTGTAGGGGGTGCGCCTTGGCCTATATGGGCCAAGGGCACCAGCCCCAAGGGGCCCATGCGCCAAGAGATATAAAAAGGGGAAGAGTCCCAAAGGGGGAAGGCACCCCCTAGGTGCCTTGGGGAGGAGGGACTCCCCCCCTTGGCCGCACCCCCTAGGAGATTGGATCTCCTAGGGCCAGCGCCCCCCCCTTTGGACTCCCTATATATAGTGGGGAAGGAGGGCCTCTCATAACACATCTTTGGTGCCTCCCTCTCCCTCTCCAACACATCCTCCTCCTCCATAGTGCTTGGCGAAGCCCTGCCGGAGTACTGCAGCTTCATCACCACCACGCCGTCGTGCTGCTGCTGGAGCCATCTTCCTCAACCTCTTCTTCCCCTTGCTGGATCAAGAAGGAGAAGACGTTACGCTGACCGTACGTGTGTTGAACGCGGAGGTGCCGTCCGTTCGGCGCTAGGATCTCCGGTGATTTGGATCACGTCGAGTACGCCTTCCTCATCCCCGTTCTTTGAACGCTTCCGCGCGTGATCTACAAAGGTATGTAGATGCAATCCAATCACTCGTTGCTAGATGAACTCCTAGATGGATCTTGGTGAAACCGCAGGAAAATTTTTGTTTTCTGCAACGTTCCCCAACAGTGGCATCATGAGCTAGGTCTATGCGTAGTTCTCTTGCACGAGTAGAACACAATTTGTTGTGGGTGTTGATGTTGTCAACTTTCTTGCCGCTACTAGTCTTATCTTGCTTCAACGGTATTGTGGGATGAAGCGGCCCGGACCAACCTTACACGTACGCTTACGTGAGACCGGTTCCATCGACTAACATGCACAAGTTGCATAAAGGTGGCTGGCGGGTGTCTGTCTCTCCCACTTTAGTTGGAGCGGATTCGATGAAAAGGGTCCTTATGAAGGGTAAATAGAAGTTGACAAATCACGTTGTGGCTTTCACGTAGGTAAGAAAACGTTCTTGCTAGAACCCTATTTCAGCCACGTAAAACTTGCAACAACAATTAGAGGACGTCTAACTTGTTTTTGCAGCAAGTGCTTTGTGATATGATATGGCCAAAGTTGTGATGAATGATGAATGATCTATATGTAATGTATGAGATGTTCATGCTATTGTAATAGGAATCACGACTTGCATGTCAATGAGTATGACAACCGGCAGGAGCCATAGGAGTTGTCTTTATTTTTTGTATGACCTGCGTGTCATTGAGAAACGCCATGTAAATTACTTTACTTTATTGCTAAATGCATTAGCCATAGTAGTAGAAGTAATAGTTGGCGAGCAACTTCATGGAGACACAATGATGGAGATCATGATGATGGAGATCATGGTGTCATGCCGGTGACAAGATGATCATGGAGCCCCAAGATGGAGATCAAAGGAGCTATGTGATATTGGCCATATCATGTCACTATTATTATTTGATTGCATGTGATGTTTATCATGTTTTTCATCTTGTTTGCTTAGAACGACGGTAGTAAATAAGATGATCCCTCATAATAATTTCAAGAAAGTGTTCCCCCTAACTGTGCACCGTTGCGACAGTTCGTTGTTTCGAAGCACCATGTGATGATCGGGTGTGATAGATTCTAACGTTCACATACAACGGGTGTAAGACAGATTTACACATGCAGAACACTTAGGTTGACTTGACGAGCCTAGCATGTACAGACATGGCCTCGGAACACAGAAGACCGAAAGGTCGAGCATGAGTCGTATAGAAGATACGATCAACATGAAGATGTTCACCGACGTTGACTAGTCCGTCTCACGTGATGATCGGACACGGCCTAGTTAACTCGGATCATGTTATACTTAGATGACTGGAGGGATGTCTATCTAAGTGGGAGTTCATTGAATAATTTGATTAGATGAACTTAATTATCATGAACTTAGTCTAAAATCTTTACAATATGTCTTGTAGATCAAATGGCCAACGTAGTCCTCAACTTCAACGCGTTCCTAGAGAAAACCAAGCTAAAAGACGATGGCAGCAACTATACGGACTGGGTCCGGAACCTGAGGATCATCCTCATAGCTGCCAAGAAAGATTATGTCCTACAAGCACCGCTAGGTGATGCACCTATTCTCCCTGCAGAACAAGACGTTATGAACGCTTGGCAGGCACGTACCGATGACTACTCCCTTATTCAGTGCGGCATGCTTTACAGCTTAGAGCCGGGGCTCCAAAAGCGTTTTGAGAGACACGGAGCATATGAGATGTTCGAAGAGCTGAAAATGGTTTTCCAAGCTCATGCCCGGGTCGAGAGATATGAAGTCTCCGGCAAATTCTTCAGCTGTAAGATGGAGGAAAATAGTTCTGTCAGTGAGCACATACTCACAATGTCTGGGTTACATAACCGCTTGACTCAGCTGGGAGTTAATCTCCCAGATGACGCGATCATTGACAGAATCCTTCAGTCGCTTCCACTGAGCTACAAGAGCTTTGGGATGAACTTCAATATGCAGGGGATGGAAAAGACCATTCCTGAAGTATTTGCAATGCTGAAATCAGCAGAGGTAGAAGTCAAAAAGGAACATCAAGTGTTGATGGTGAATAAAACCACTAAGTTCAAGAAAGGCAAGGGTAAGAAAACCTTCAAGAAAGACGGCAAGGGAGTTTCCGCGCCCGGCAAGCAAGCTTCTAGGAAGAAGCCAAAGAATGGACCCAAGCCCGAGACTGAGTGCTTTTATTGCAAGGAAAGTGGTCACTGGAAGCGAAACTGCCCCAAATACTTAGCGGACAAGAAGGCCGGCAAAACGAAAGGTATATGTGATATACATGTAATTGATGTGTACCTTACCAGTACTTGTAGTAGCTCCTGGGTATTTGATACCGGTGCGGTTGCTCACATTTGTAACTCAAAACAGGAGCTGCGGAATAAGCGGAGACTGGCGAAGGACGAGGTGACGATGCGCGTCGGGAATGGTTCCAAGGTCGATGTGATCGCCGTCGGCACGCTGCCTCTTCATTTACCTATGGGATTAGTTTTAAACCTCAATAATTGTTATTTAGTGCCAAGTTTGAGCATGAACATTGTATCAGGATCTCGTTTCATTCGAGATGGCTACTCATTTAAATCCGAGAATAATGGTTGTTCTATTTATATGAGAGATATGTTTTATGGTCATGCTTCGATGGTAAATGGTTTATTCTTAATGAATCTCGAGCGTAATGCTACACACATTCATAGTGTGAGTACCAAAAGATGTAAGGTTGATAATGATAGTCCCACATACTTGTGGCACTGCCGCCTTGGTCATATAGGTGTCAAACGCATGAAGAAGCTCCATGCTGATGGACTTTTAGAGTCTCTTGATTACGAATCATTTGACACGTGCGAACCATGCCTCATGGGTAAAATGACCAAGACTCCGTTCTCAGGAACAATGGAGCGAGCAACCAACTTATTGGAAATCATACATACTGATGTGTGCGGTCCAATGAGTGTTGAGGCTCGCGGTGGCTATCGTTATGTTCTCACCCTCACTGATGACTTAAGTAGATATGGGTATGTCTACTTAATGAAACACAAGTCTAAGACCTTTGAAAAGTTCAAGGAATTTCAGAGTGAGGTTGAGAATCAACGTGATAGAAAAATCAAGTTCCTACGATCAGATCGTGGAGGAGAATACTTGAGTCACGAGTTTGGCACACACTTAAGAAAATACGGAATAGTTTCACAGCTCACGCCGCCTGGAACACCTCAGCGTAATGGTGTGTCCGAACATCGTAATCGCACTCTATTAGATATGGTGCGATCTATGATGTCTCTTGCCGATTTACCGCTATCTTTTTGGGGCTATGCTTTAGAGACTGTCGCATTCACTTTAAATAGGGCTCCATCAAAATCCGTTGAGACGACACCGTTTGAATTATGGTTTGGGAAGAAACCTAAGCTGTCGTTTCTAAAAGTTTGGGGATGCGATGCTTATGTCAAGAAACTTCAACCTGAAAAGCTCGAACCCAAATCGGAAAAATGCGTCTTCATAGGATACCCTAAAGAAACTATTGGGTATACCTTCTACCTCAGATCCGAAGGCAAGATCTTTGTTGCCAAGAATGGATCCTTTCTGGAGAAAGAGTTTCTCTCGAAAGAAGTAAGTGGGAGGAAAGTAGAACTTGATGAAGTATTACCTCTTGAACCGGAAAATGGCGCAACTCAAGAAAATGTTCCTGAGGTGCCTGCACTGACTAGAGAGGAAGTTAATCATGATGATCAAGATACTTCTGATCAAGCTCCTACTGAAATTCGAAGGTCCACAAGGACACGTTCCGCACCAGAGTGGTACGGCAACCCTGTCTTTGAAATCATGTTGTTAGACAACAGTGAACCTTCGAACTATGAAGAAGCGATGGCGGGCCCGGATTCCGACAAATGGCTAGAAGCCATGAAATCCGAGATAGGATCCATGTATGAAAACGAAGTATGGACTTTGACTGACTTGCCCGTTGAGCGGCGAGCCATAGAAAATAAATGGATCTTTAAGAAGAAGACAGATGTGGATGGTAATGTGACCATCTATAAAGCTCGGCTTGTCGCTAAGGGTTATCGACAAGTTCAAGGGGTTGACTATGATGAGACTTTCTCACCGGTAGCGAAGCTGAAGTCCGTCCGAATCATGTTAGCGATTGCCGCATTCTATGATTATGAAATATGGCAAATGGACGTCAAAACGGCATTCCTTAATGGTTTCCTTAAGGAAGAATTGTATATGATGCAGCCGGAAGGTTTTGTCGATCCTAAGCATGCTGACAAGGTGTGCAAGCTCCAACGCTCGATTTATGGGCTGGTGCAAGCATCTCAGAGTTGGAACATTCGCTTTGATGAGATGATCAAAGCGTTTGGGTTTACGCAGACTTATGGAGAAGCCTGCGTTTACAAGAAAGTGAGTGGGAGCTCTGTAGCATTTCTCATATTATATGTAGATGACATACTTTTGATGGGAAATGATATAGAACTCTTGGACAGCATAAAGGCCTACTTGAATAAGAGTTTTTCAATGAAGGACCTTGGAGAAGCTGCTTATATATTAGGCATCAAGATCTACAGAGATAGATCAAGACTCCTCATAGGTCTTTCACAAAGCACATACCTTGATAAGATATTGAAGAACTTCAATATGGATCAGTCTAAGAAGGGGTTCTTGCCTGTGTTACAAGGTGTGAAATTGAGCTCAGCTCAATGTCCGACCACGACAGAAGATATAGAAGAGATGAGTGTCATCCCCTATGCCTCAGCCATAGGTTCTATTATGTATGCCATGCTGTGTACCAGACCTGATGTAAACCTTGCCGTAAGTTTGGTAGGAAGGTACCAAAGTAATCCCGGCAAGGAACATTGGACAGCGGTCAAGAATATCCTGAAGTACCTGAAAAGGACTAAGGAAATGTTTCTCTACTATGGAGGTGACGAAGAGCTCGTCGTAAAGGGTTACGTCGACGCTAGCTTCGACACAGATCTGAATGACTCAAAGTCACAAACCGGATACGTGTATATTTTGAATGGTGGGGCAGTAAGCTGGTGCAGTTGCAAGCAGAGCGTCGTGGCGGGATCTACATGTGAAGCGGAGTACATGGCAGCCTCGGAGGCAGCACATGAAGCAATTTGGGTGAAGGAGTTCATCACCGACCTAGGAGTTATACCCAATGCGTCGGGGCCGATCAAGCTCTTCTGTGACAACGCTGGAGCTATTGCTCTTGCCAAGGAGCCCAGGTTTCACAAGAAGACAAGGCACATCAAGCGTCGCTTCAACTCCATTCGTGAAAATGTTCAAGATGGAGACATAGATATTTGTAAAGTACACACGGACCTGAATGTAGCAGATCCGTTGACTAAACCTCTCCCTAGAGCAAAACATGATCAACACCAGAATTCCATGGGTGTTCGATTCATCACAATGTAACTAGATTATTGACTCTAGTGCAAGTGGGAGACTGTTGGAAATATGCCCTAGAGGCAATAATAAAAGCATTATTATTATATTTCCTTGTTCATGATAATTGTCTTTATTCATGCTATAATTGTGTTATCCGGAAATCGTAATACATGTGTGAATAATAGACAACAACATGTCCCTAGTAAGCCTCTAGTTGACTAGCTCGTTGATCAACAGATAGTCATGGTTTCCTGACTATGGACATTGGATGTCATTGATAACGAGATCACATCATTAGGAGAATGATGTGATGGACAAGACCCAATCCTAAACATAGCACAAGATCGTATAGTTCGTTTGCTAGAGTTTTCCAATGTCAAGTATCCTTTCCTTAGACCATGAGATCGTGTAACTCCCGGATACCGTAGGAGTGCTTTGGGTGTACCAAACGTCACAACGTAACTGGGTGACTATAAAGGTATACTACGGGTATCTCCGAAAGTGTCTGTTGGGTTGACACGGATCAAGACTGGGATTTGTCACTCCGTATGACGGAGAGGTATCACTGGGCCCACTCGGTAATGCATCATCATTATGAGCTCAAAGTGACCAAGTGCCTGGTCACGGGATCATGCATTACAGCACGAGTAAAGTGACTTGCCGGTAACGAGATTGAACGAGGTATTGGGATACCAACGATCGGATCTCGGGCAAGTAACATACCGATTGACGAAGGGAATTGTATGCGGGGTTGCTTGAATCCTCGACATCGTGGTTCATCCGATAAGATCATCGAGGAGCATGTGGGAGCCAACATGGGTATCCAGATCCCTCTGTTGGTTATTGGCCGGAGAGTCGTCTCGGTCATGTCTACATGTCTCCCGAACCCGTAGGGTCTACACACTTAAGGTTCGGTGACGCTAGGGTTGTAGGGATATGTATATGCAGTAACCCGAATGTTGCTCGGAGTCCCGGATGAGATCCCGGACGTCACGAGGAGTTCCGGAATAGTCCGGAGGTAAAGAATTATATATAGGAAGTGCTATTTCGGGCATCGGGACAAGTTTTGGGGTCACCGGTATTGTACCGGGACCGCCGGAAGGGTCCCGGGAGTCCACCGGGTGGGGCCACCTACCCCGGGGGGCCACATGGGCTGTAGGGGGTGCGCCTTGGCCTATATGGGCCAAGGGCACCAGCCCCAAGGGGCCCATGCGCCAAGAGATATAAAAAGGGGAAGAGTCCCAAAGGGGGAAGGCACCCCCTAGGTGCCTTGGGGAGGAGGGACTCCCCCCCTTGGCCGCACCCCTAGGAGATTGGATCTCCTAGGGCCGGCGCCCCCCCTTTGGACTCCCTATATATAGTGGGGAAGGAGGGCCTCTCATAACACATCTTTGGTGCCTCCCTCTCCCTCTCCAACACATCCTCCTCCTCCATAGTGCTTGGCGAAGCCCTGCCGGAGTACTGCAGCTTCATCACCACCACGCCGTCGTGCTGCTGCTGGAGCCATCTTCCTCAACCTCTTCTTCCCCTTGCTGGATCAAGAAGGAGAAGACGTTACGCTGACCCTACGTGTGTTGAATGCGGAGGTGCCGTCCGTTCGGCGCTAGGATCTCCGGTGATTTGGATCACGTCGAGTACGCCTTCCTCATCCCCGTTCTTTGAATGCTTCCGTGCGTGATCTACAAAGGTATGTAGATGCAATCCAATCACTCGTTGCTAGATGAACTCCTAGGTGGATCTTGGTGAAACCATAGGAAATTTTTTGTTTTCTGCAACGTTCCCCAACACTTTCTTCATGTCAAATACATATTCCTTCGACTATGAGATTATGCAACTCCCAGATACTGGAGGAATACCTTGTGTGTTATCAAACGTCAAAACGTAACTCGATGATCATAAAGATGCTCTACAGGTATCTCCAAAGGTGTTTGTTGAGTTGGCATAGATCGATATTAGGATTTGTCACTCCGAGCATCGGAGAGGTATCTCTAGGCCCTCTCAGTAATACACATCATAAGCTTGCAAGCGAACGACTAAGGAGTTAGTCACTAGGTGATGTATTACGGTACGAGTAAAGAGACTTGCCGGTAACGAGATTGAACTAGGTATGAAGATACCGACGATCTAATCTCGGGCAAGTAACATACCGATGGCAAAGAGAATTACGTATGTTGTCATAACGGTTCGACCAATAAAGATCTTCGTAGAATATGTAGGAGCCAATATGGGCATCAAGGTTCCGCTATTGGTTATTGATGACCCACAAGTATAGGGGATCTATCGTAGTCCTTTCGATAAGTAAGAGTGTCGAACCCAGTGAGGAGCAGAAGGAAATGACAAGCGGTTTTCAGTAAGGTATTCTATGCAAGCACTGAAATTATCGGTAACAGATAGTTTTGTGATAAGGTAATTCGTAACAAGTAACAAAAGTAAACAAGGTGCAGCAAGGTGGCCCAATCCTTTTTGTAGCAAAGGACAAGCCTGGACAAACTCTTATATAAAGGAAAGCCCTCCCGAGGACACATGAGAATTATCGTCAAGCTAGTTTTCATCACGCTCATATGATTCACGTTCATTACTTTGATAATTTGATATGTGGGTGGACCTGTGCTTGGGTACTGCCCTTCCTTGTACAAGCATCCCACTTATGATTAACCCCCCTCGCAAACATCCGCAACTACGAAAGAAGAATTAAGGTAAACCTAACCATAGCATGAAACATATGGATCCAAATCAGCCCCTTACGAAGCAACGCATAAACTAGGGTTTAAGCTTCTGTCACTCTAGCAACCCATCATCTACTTATTACTTCCCAATGCCTTCCCCTAGGCCCAAACAATGGTGAAGTGTCATGTAGTCGACGTTCACATAACACCACTAGAGGAAAGACAACATACATCTCATCAAAATATCGAACGAATACCAAATTCACATGACTACTTATAGCAAGACTTCTCCCACATCCTCAGGAACAAACGTAACTACTCACAAATCATATTCATGTTCATAATCAGAGGGGTATTAATATGCATAAAGGATCTGAACATATAATCTTCCACCGAATTGATACGTCTCCATTGTATCTACTTTCCCAAACACTTTTGACCTTATTTTGGACTCTAACTTGCATGATTTGAATGGAACTAACCCGGACTGACGCTGTTTTCAGCAGATTTGCCATGGTGTTATTTTTGTGCAGAAACAAAAGTTCTCTGAATGACCTGAAACTTCATAGAGAATATTTTTGGAATATACAAAAAAATACTGGAGAAAGAATCAATGTCAGGAGGCCCACACCCTGTCCACAAGGGTGGGGGGCGCTCCCAGCCCTGTAACGCCTGGATAATCAAGCTACAGTAATCCCCTACTAATGATGCCAAGTCATCACTGTTACTGTTGCTAATCTCACTTTGATTCAATACCAATTCAAATTCAATTTTAAAATAAAGTCAAATAAATTATTTCTCCAAACAGTAAAACAAAAATGTTCGGTGGGTTGCAAATATTCCCTAACTAAATGTCATGAGTGATTCAACATCATTTGAGATAGCTACTTTCCCCTGGGAATTAAATGCAGTTCCAAATCAGCATTTTTAAATGCTTTTCCATTTGTGAAAAATTCAAATCAATTCAAACTCCTCCCAAACTTTTTGTGGAAGTTGCCAAATATTGTAATATATTTATTTGGCCAAGTCCCACATTTTACAGAACCACTTTTGGCAGCTTAAAAAGAAAAAGAAAAAGGGGAAATGAGAGAGAGGCCCCCTGCCCCCATGGGCCTCGGCCCACCCGGCCAAGCCCAGCCCATCTTCTCCCCGGTCGTCTTCTTATGTTCACCATCGCGCCCGAACAGGAGCTTGCTCCCGTTGAACCGACTCGTCGGCGCCGTCCCGGAGGGGATAAGGCCCAGATGCCTCAGGCTTCCCCGTCTCCCCTCCCCACTTGCCTCCTCGCCTCCCAGATCCACCCCGCACTCCTTATGGCCTCTCTTCCCCCACGTCGCTCGACGCCGTCGTCGCCTTGTCGTCGTCATCACCGCGGCCTCCAGCTGCCCCGCACTGCCCCATCGTGTCCCGAGGAACTGCCTTCGTCGCCTACACCTTCTACAACATCGAGTCAATGTCGGGGAGCCCTACAACGACGGGATCGAGTTCGTCTTCAACTTCGGTGCCGCCACGGCCCGCCGTTCGATCCGCGCCGCCCCGAGTTCCTTCGGCTTCCCCGAGTCCTCTCGAGCTTCACAGTGAGCTGTTGTGCAAGTTCCCCCTGTTCCCCCTTGTTTCCACCGCCGTAGCGTCGCCTATGTCCTTCTGTCGCCGTGCTCGGAGTTCTTCTCCATGCGCGCCTTGGCCGCGCTTGCCTCGAGCCACTGGCGCTCCGCCCCCGCACCCTCTCGCCGCTGGCCGCGCCGTGCTTGCCGCGGTCGCGCACTGTGCTGGCCTGCTGCTGCTAGTTGCTGTTGCCGCGACTTCCTGTAATTGCAGTCGATGCTGCTACTGCCCGCTACTTCCGCCATGCCCTGGTGTCGCCCCCCCCCGCCTCTGTCCGCCGCCTCCGTCCGCCTACTACCGCTAGCACCGCCCACTGCCCGCGACCCTGCCAACGCCGCATCCGTCGATTGCCCGCTGCGACCGCGCTGCCACCGCTGCACTAGCGCCTCATGCCCGTTGTTGCGCGCCCTTGCTGCTTCGCTGTTGCAGCCCCGCGAGCGCTCGCCATTGCACGCCGCACGCGCCTTCCCTCACCGCCGGTGCCCTGCTATGCCAGTCGGGTCCGCCGCTGTCCCGGTGAGCCGCCTTGCGCACACCGCCGCCCCGGCCATGGCTTCTGCTGCGTGCCCGCCGGCGCCCCTGTGCCCGTGCGAGGCCAGCCAGAGAGGCCGGACATGTCCCTGCCTAGTGGGGCCGGCCCTGCTTAATTAGGGGGCCTAATCCCCTGATTAGTGCTAATCCTCCTAATTAAATTATTTTAATTATTTTAACCCCCCCAGGTGACAATGACATGTGGTCCCCTAGTTTAAAGATAATTCAGACTAAGTAATCTACACCTAGAGTCAATGACATGTGGGCCCTTTGACTCTGTTGACTGGTCAACGTTGACCCAGTCAACGCTGACTGTACCTGCTGACTGTGACCCCTAGGCCCCACTATCATCCTCTGTGTACACTTCTGTGTGCATAGAGCTGGGTACCCGTAGCAATTTATTATTAATTTTTGAATTAGTAATAATTTCAGAATATTGTTTTTATCTTTGAAAAATCGTATAAAATAATCCGTAACTCAGATGAAAAAGTTTTATACATGAAAGTTGCTCAGAAAAACGAGACGAATCTGCATACGCTCTCCGTTCATCCACCACACGTCCCTATCATAGCGAACATGCAACCTTCCCCCTCCGGTTCATTTGTCCAAAAATGCCAAACTTCGGGAAAACTTTCCCGCATGTTTCCCCCTTTCACCAGTATCGCGTAGTACTGCGTTAGAATACCCTAGATTTGCCTATTGCCATGTCATGCATTTGTGTGCTTTGTATTTACTGTTTCTTTCCCCTCTTCTCTTCGGTAGACCCCGAGACTGATGCTGCCCCTGTGATCGACTACTTCTACGACGACACTTCTTCCTTTTCAGCCGAGCAACCAGGCAAGCAAACCCCCCTTGAGCATTCTGATATCGCCCATTTCTTTCCCTCTCATGCTTGCATTAGAACTGCTACTGCTTTATGTATGATCCTACTCTGATGCATAGCCTGTTTTTGTTACCTGCTTTCATACCTTATCTACTTATCCTAAACTGCTTAGTATAGGTTGGTTAGAGATCCATCAGTGACCCCACCTTGTCCCAGTTGCCTCGCTTTATGTTCGATGATTCGATCAACGTGATCAATGTCCAGGCCCCGACACCGCACATCACCCCCCTAGTTGTACGGCTCTACAGAGTTACCATCAAGTGCTGAGGGTGGAACATCTTCCATCACTCCTGATGAGATCTCTGTAGTGTAGCTATACGGTCGAGGTCATCGAGGGTGATTTCCTCCTTAACCACTTCTGTTACGGCTCCGTTGTGCAACCCCTCAAGTGTGAACCTTGAGGGTGGATCCTCTTACGTTCACCTTGATGATATCATCGAGTGGAATTCACTGGGGGTGATTCCTCGGGTTTTCCCCTTGGTGTTAGACACACAGTTACTATGGTTACTATGACTTTACACTGAACCATGTTACTAAAGACGGGTCGGCCCTGAGGGGTACCCGCGCAAGCTTAATAGCGAGTGATGTGGAGTCGGGTTGACCTAGAAGGTGCCCGCGAGATAGTTACGAGGCGTGGCAGGGAATTCTTAGCCCTTGCCGCAAGTACTCGAGACGGGGCGACGGGGTCACAATGATCATGGGTCTCTGCTCGTTACCGCGTGCTCCTAATCCACTACGATTTGGATATTTGATCCGAGGGGCCTCTGGCCTGATAGCACTAACCATCACGTGGGCATAGTATGGGTGTTCTGCATCATATGCATCAACCGAAGCTTAATAGACGTCAGCGACTGAGCGGCGCGCACCGGGTTGGACTGGTAAGCACCTGCATTTTTGAAGGAGGTAGCTAGGTCTGCTCACCGGCCGCCCACGCAACGTGCAGGAGTTCCCGGGGCGATGGCCCAAGACCCCTGGGGGCATAGGTTTAGTCCGGCGTGCTTGACCTCTCTATTAAGCCTAGGTCGGGTAGTGGCGTATTGTTTGGCTGAGGCCGGGCATAACCCAGGAAAGTGTGTCCGGCCGGAGTTAATCGAGCGTGGCGGGTAAGTTGGTGCACCCCTGCAGGGAAGAAAACATCTATCGATAGCCTGTCTTATGGTAACGGACACTTGGAGTTGTATCCCGATCGATACAATTAGAACTGGATACTTGAGGTGATAACTGGATAATATGGCTCTGGGATTGCTTTCTCGCAGGGAGTCGAGAAAGGATCTCTGGCCGAGGTTGATAACACTACTACTACTTCACATTATGTTGATCTGTACTCTTCTATATGCTTGAAGATGCTAGTCTTCGATAGGTTAGGCTTTCCCCTTCTCTTCTGGCATTCTGCAGTTTAGTCTACAGATACAACCCATTCGTTTGATACAGATGCATACTTAGTTTAGATCTAATGTAAGTCTTGCGAGTACTTTGGATGAGTACTCACGGTTGCTTTGCTACCTCTTTTTCCTCCATACCCGATTGTTGCGACCAGATGACGGATCCCAGGAGCCAGACGACACCACTGATGATTACTACTACCCCGAGGGCGCCTATTACTACAAGACGATCGCTGGCGACCTGGAGTAGTTAGGAGAATTCTAGGCAGGGGGCCTTGCCTTTTCGATCATTGTTGCTTTTGTGCTAGCCTTCTTAAGGCAGACTTGTTTAACTTATGTCTGTATTTAGATATTGTTGCTTCCACTGACTCTTGTGTATTCGAGCTGATGTATTCGAGCCCTCGAGGCCCCTGGCTTGTAATATAAAGCTTGTATTATTTTAATTTGTGTCTAGAGTTGTGTTGTGATATCTTCTCGTGAGTCCCTAATCTTGATCGTACACATTTGCGTGTATGATTAGTGTATGGTCAAATCGAGGGTGTCACAATTTGGTATCAGAGACGACTGCCTATAGGAACCCCCTTCCACACTCCTTGACCGAAGTTGAGTCTAGTCGATGGAAACTGTTTTACTAACATGGTTGTGTGGCTTACGGTCCCACGTCGCCATATGGGTGGTATTAGGATATTTTACTCCTCGTCTATAATCTGGGACTCTGATCTCTCTTCTATTCGGGTTAAATGGTTTTGCTAACTCTAACTCTAGGTTATCGTAAATACTTTCACCCGGAGAGCACCTTATTACCGATGATCGTCTGTTGCACTAGAAGATTTCGAGGATACTCTATGATGTTCTCTCGAGACTTTGTGCCATTGCTTTTGCAATTCCCATCCATCGATAAACCTCTATGGATAACCACATACACTTGCATTCATACAATCATTCCCCGTTGATCTTGTTATTATAAGATACCTCGAAATTCTCTCTATTGTTTCGAGAATAATTTGTGCCTACTGCCTTGCAGTTCTTTGCCACCCGAATACCCGTACAAATAATTCCTCACACTTATCGAGGATTCGTTCATCCCCAGTTGATCATGTGTTTCACAAAAATTCTTTGAAATGCTATTCGGTCTTCCGAAAATCCTGAGCAGCCTATTGCTCTTGAAATTCTTGCTTGCTTGCATTATGATTAATCCCATAAGTCTCGTAATATTATTGGCATCCCTTGTCATTATCATTTTTGAGTTCATTGATTCAAAATGTCGCGAATGCTCGCAATCCTCAATCAGATCCTAGAATTCATCCTTCCGGCTCAGATTTTAAGCATGAGCTAGATCTCGACCAACCAAATTGCCATCGATTGTACCCCTAAGTCTATTCAAATTGTCCATCCCTAATCAGAGCATTGCTTCTGATTCCTTGTCTTGGAATTCATAATTCCTTTGCATCTGAGCTTTGAGTTAGTTAGTTGTTTCTATAATCCAATGCCTTTGCATTCCTTCTTCCTCTAAATGAGTACCGATACTCACATCAGCCCTGTTGTGGACCGCCAGACCCATTATCGGGTTATTATCCGACAATTTCCTTCACACCCAAAATTCTTGTGAGTTCTTTCCATGATACATAATGCATTTGGTAAATTGTATCCTCTACTTTTGTCAACCATGCTCTGCTTTTGAGGCTATGTTATTTACTCCTGAAGTTTGTGGTATATGTTTCTATGATGCCCCGATGGGTTGAACCTATGCCTTCTTTAATCCGTGTGAATCCGAAAGATTTCACGGGTCAAATTATCTGGTATTGCACCAGGTAAAACTTTCAACAACTAATGTCATTTTCGAAAAGCAAGAGGTGAATGGAAGGTTATACATTGAAGAAGTGGGAGTCGACCTTGAACTTGTGTTCATGCCGATGGACACGATATAGATCCTATCATGGAAGCTTCTTGTAATAACAACTATTTCCTTGATATAATATCATCTCGTATCTGTGAATTGATCCTTTGCAATTGTGGTTCCGACCATATGTTCTTCTTTGTTCCCATTTCTCGGGCAAGTTTAAGCACTTGTCTTCTATGGATCAATACACTAGTCCAACCTTTACTTTGATCTTTCATCGAGTACTACACCCTGGTATCTCGAGATTATCACATAACTGCATAACTTCTTATGAGTTCTCCATCTAGTACTACATTCTCACTAATTCCAATTTTTCACAGGCTCTGAGTCTTTAAACACTCAAGGACACCGATAACTGAATCAAGTCCACATCGCGATTAAACAACTATTAGTAATCTTCTTTACTGATGAGCTTGTACTCGATCACGTCATTTCTAGCATGATCGGCTATATCAGTATCGTGTTGATTTTAACTGTGCTACCTGGTCCTCATTTCCGGAGCATGATTTTTGATGATGAGCTAAGCTTACGTCGATTTTCCTCATCATATCGTTTCGCCTTGAACGGTGAGCTTGGTTTCGAGTTTGTGCCGTACCCTTGGTTCCAATAACCTTTCGCTTCACCATTCCTTTGACTTGATGTCATCGCCGATTGATTACATCTTGTAATCTCTCGACAAATGTGTCGTGATCATCATCAACATTCTGAGCTCTTCCAGGATATCAATTGAATTCATTATGAGAAATACAATCATTGCCCCTCGATGATTTGTGTTATCATCGACAACATTCTTGTCTTTTCCCCAACACAAACTTGTTCATATAATTTTGGAATTGCATCCTTTTTGATATGTCGATGGATTGCAGCTGAACCCATCGGCCACATCCCCATCTATAAATTTCATGAGTTGTTCTAGAAATTCCCGATGGATCCGTTGTGAATCCAAGGTCCGACCTTTACCCGATGGCCATGTCAATGATATCCCGAAGCATGATTGTGGTACTCAAACATCAACAAGAACATTGGAAGCATAATGCCAAATGTTTCTTGATCAATTATCCAAACACCATTGTACGGGTAACATCAAGAATTCCCTCGCCCCTTTACCTAATTGGTTATCTACTTACTATCCTATCATGGATATCATCCTCTGCTTGTCCTTGGGAAGGATATACTCCTGATAATTGTGTTTAACCACATTTTCCTTTCCATTATTCTGATTAATATACTAATCATATTTTCCTTTCCATTCTTTTGTTTAACCTTTCCGGTAAACTAACTTATCTAAGTAGAGATAATTTCCTACTTATGTAAACACCTCGGTGTACAATTTGTCAGTAAGACCCTGTTATTATTGTTGTTGACGTTCCGGTAACCACCGATGGATGAGAACTTTGCCTATTGGTCCACCTCGTCTCAACAAGCAGGAAAATGGTTCTCTTCGTCCCTCGCCCTGGGTACTAACGTTGTTGCCAACATAACTGACAGGCTATCCTCTGACATGCCTTGCTACCATGACCGTGCAATATGTCAGCGTCCTTCCTACTTTTGAACCACATGGTGGGCCCATAACCCACAGTTCCACATGATCGAAACCTGACTCTCCTGTACAACCTTGATTCTGAAATATTCTTTGCACTTGGCTTCGTATGTAAATCACGAGCTAACTTCCTCACCATGATTCATTCCGGTATCAGAGGCGACATTATGCCTCATTGCCTACCTGGTTGAAACTTGTTGAATCTCCGTTTAGCACTCTCGACACGTCCTGGTGCTTCTAAAATCTCCTTCCTT
Organism: Triticum aestivum; assembly: GCF_018294505.1. Taxonomy (NCBI): domain Eukaryota; kingdom Viridiplantae; phylum Streptophyta; class Magnoliopsida; order Poales; family Poaceae; genus Triticum; species Triticum aestivum. The sequence goes on along the minus strand of NC_057803.1, from coordinate 142,532,870 downwards.
GAGATAACTACCGGATGCTGATCCTTTCAGACATTCGTCCTTATAGCTTCCCCCTTACTCCACCTCTTAAATCTTGGGACGAGATTTCTTGTAGTGGAGGAGATTTGTAACGCCCGGACAATTAAGCTACAGTAATCCCCTAATAATGATGCCAAGTCATCACTGTTACTGTTGCTAATCTCACTTTGATTCAAAACCAATTCAAATTCAATTTTAAAATAAAGTCAAATAAATTATTTCTCCAAACAGTAAAACAAAAATGTTCGGTGGGTTGCAAATATTCCCTAACTAAATGTCATGAGTGATTCAACATCATTTGAGATAGCTACTTTCCCCTAGGAATTAAAGCAGTTCCAAATCAGCATTTTTAAATGCTTTTCCATTTGTGAAAAATCCAAATCAATTCAAACTCCTCCCAAACTTTTTGTGGCAGTTGCCAAATATTGTAATATATTTATTTGGCCAAGTCCCACATTTTACAGAACCACTTTTGGCAGCTCAAATATTGCAAAGCATTTTCTATAAAAAGAAAAGAGCATTAGAAATAAAAGAAAAAGAAAAAGGGGAAACGAGAGAGAGGCCCCCTGCCCCCATGGGCCTCGGCCCACCCGGCCAGGCCCAACCCATCTTCTCCCCGGTCGTCTTCTTCTGTTCACCACCGCACCCGAACATGAGCTTGCTTCCGTCGAAACGACTCGCCGGCGACGTCCCGGAGGGGATAAGGCCCCGATGCCTTGGGCTTCCCCGTCTCCCCTCCCCACTTGCCTCCTTGCCTCCCAGATCCACCCCGCTCTCCTTCTGGCCTCTCTTCCCCCATGTCGCTCGACGTCGTCGTTGCCTTGTCGTCGTCATCACCGTGGCCTCCAGCTGCCCCGCACCGCCCCATCATGTCCCGGGGAACCTCCATCGTCGCCTACACCTTCTACAACACCGAGTCAATGTCGGGGAGCCCTACAACAACGGGATCGAGGTCGTCTTCAACTTCGGTGCCGCCACCGCCCGCCGTTTGATCTGCGCCGCCCCGAGTTCCTTCGGCTTCCTCGAGTCCTCTCGAGCTTCACAGTGAGCTGCCGTGTCCGTTCCCCCTGTTCCCCCTTGTTTCCATTGCCGTAGCATCGCCTATGTCCTTTTATCACCATGCTCGGAGTTCTGCTCCACGCGCGCCTTGGCCGCGCTCGCCTCGAGCCACTGGCGCTCCGCCCCCCGCACCCTCTGGTCGCTGGCCGCGCCGTGCTTGCCGTGGTCGCGCACCGTGCTGGCCTGCTGCCGCTAGTTGCTGTTGCCGCGACTTCCTGTAATTGCAGTCGATGTTGCTACTGCCTGCTGCTTCCGCCATGCCCTGGCGTCGCCCCCGCCTCTGTCCGCCGCCTTCATCTGCCTACTGCCGCTAGCACCGCCCACTGCCCGCGCCCGCCGTGACCCCGCCAACGCTGCATCCATCGCTTTCCTGCTGCGACCGCGCCGCCGCCGCTGCAGCAGCGCCTCGTGCCCGTTGCTGCACGCCCTTGCTGCTTCGTTGTTGCAGCCCCGCAAGCGCTCGCCATTGCCCACCGCGCGCGCCTTCCCTGGCCGCCGGCGCCCCGCGTGATAGCACTAACCATCACGTGGGCATAGTATGGGTGTGCTGCGTCGTATGCATCAGCCGAAGCTTAATAGATGTTAGCGACGGAGTGGTGCGCGCCGGGTTGGACTGGTAATCACCTGCCTTTTTGAAGGAGGTAGCTAGGTCTGCTCACCGGCCGCCCACGCAATGTGCGGGAGTTCCCGGGGCGATGGCCCAAGACCCCTGGGGGCATAGGTTTAGTCCGGCGTGCTTGACCTCTCTATTAAGCATAGGTCGGGTAGCGGCGTATTATTTGGCCGAGGCCGAGCATGACCCAGGAAAGTGTGTCCGACCGAAGTTAATCGAGCGTGGTGGGTAAGTTGGTGCACCGCTGCAGGGAACAAAACATCTATCGATAGCCTGTCCTACGGTAACGAACACTTGGAGTTGTATCCCGATCAATACAATTAGAACTGGATACTTGAGGTGATAACTGGATAGTATGGCTCTGGGATTGCTTTCTCACAGGGAGTCGAGAAAGGATCTCTGGCCGAGGTTGGCAACACTACTACTACTTCACATTATGTTGATCTGTACTCTTCTATATGCTTGAAGATGCTTGAAGATGTTTGTCTTCGATAGGTTAGGCTTTCCCCTTCTCTTCTGACATTCTGCAGTTTAGTCCACAGATACAACCCATTCATTTGATACAGATGCATACTTAGTTTAGATCTAATGTAAGTCTTGCGAGTACTTTGGATGAGTACTCACGGTTGCTTTGCTACCTCTTTTCCCACCATACCCGATTGTTGCGACCAGATGACAGATCCCAGGAGCCAGACAACACCACTGATGATTAATACTACCCCGAGGGTGCCTATTACTACAAGACGATCGCTGGCGACCTGGAGTAGTTAGGAGAATCCCAGGCAGGAGGCCTTGCCTTTTCGATCATTGTTGCTTTTGTGCTAGCCTTCTTAAGGCAGACTTGTTTAACTTATGTATGTACTTAGATATTGTTGCTTCCGCTGACTCTTGTGTATTCAAGCCGATGTATTCAAGCCCTCGAGGCCCCTGGCTTGTAATATAAAGCTTGTATTATTTTAATTTGTGTCTAGAGTTGTGTTGTGATATCTTCCCACGAGTCCCTGATCTTGATCGTACACATTTGTGTGTATGATTAGTGTACAGTCAAATCAGGGGTGTCACAACCCCCCTGGGGCGCGCCCCCTATCTCGTGGGCTCCCTGAGGCTCCACCGACCTCAACTCCAACTCTATATATTCATGTTCTGGGAGACAAAAACAGAGGGAAGGATTCATCGCGTTTTACGATACGGAGCCGCCGCCAAGCCCTAATCTCTCTCGGGAGGGCTGATCTGGAGTCCGTTCGGGGCTCCGGAGAGGGGAATCTGCCGCCATCGTCATTATCAACCTTCCTCCATCACCAATTTCATGATGCTCACCATCGTGCGTGAGTAATTCCATCGTAGGCTTGCTGGACGGTGATGGGTTGGATGAGATTTATCATGTAATCGAGTTAGTTTTGTTAGGGTTTGATCCCTAGTATCCATTATGTTCTGAGATTGATGTTGCTATGATTTTGCTATGCTTAATGCTTGTCACTAGGGCCCGAGTGCCATGATTTCAGATCTAAACCTATTATGTTTCCATGAATATATGTGAGTTCTTGATCCTATTTTGCAAGTCAATAGTCACCTACTATGTGTTATGATCCGGTAACCCCGAAGTGACAATAGTCAGGACCACTCCCGGTGATGACTATAGTTTGAGGAGTTCATGTACTCACTAAGTGTTAATGCTTTGGTCTGGTACTCTATTAAAAGGAGGCCTTAATATCCCTTAGTTTCCATTAGGACCCCGCTGCCACGGGAGGGGAGGACAAAAGATGTCATGCAAGTTCTTTTCCATAAGCACGTATGACTATATTCAGAATACATGCCTACATTACATTGACGAACTGGAGCTAGTTCTGTGTCACCCTATGTTATAACTGTTGCATGAGGAATTGCATCCGACATAATTATCCATCACTGACACATTGCCTAGGAGCTTTTAACATATTGATCTTTGCTTAGTTACTTTTCTGTTGCCACTGTTACAATCACTACAAAACCAATACTGTTACTTTTGCCACCATTACCGTTACTTCCATATTACTTTGCTACTAAATACTTTGCTACAGATATTAAGTCTTTCAGGTGTGGTTGAATTGACAACTCAACTGTTAATACTTGAGAATATTCTTTGGCTCCCCTTGTGTCGAATCAATAAATTTGGGTTGAATACTCTACCCTCGAAAACTGTTGCGATCCTCGATACTTGTGGGTTATCATGAATAAACCAACTAGCATCACCTACAAGGAGTAATCAACACTACGTGCAACCCACAGGTACCAATCTGAGGTTTTGAGACAAAGATCGAATATAAGAGATGAACTAGGGTTTGAGAGGAGATGGTGTTGGTGAAGATGTTGATGGAGATTGACCCCCTCACGATGAGAGGATCGATGGTGATGACGATGGTGACAATTTCCCCCTCCCGATAGATGTTTCCCCGGCAGAACAGCTCTGCCGGAGCCCTAGATTGGTTCCGCCAAGGTTCCGCCTCGTGATGGCGACGCTTCGTCCCAAAAGCTTCCTTCTGATTTTTAGGGCAAAATACACCTTATACCAGAAGATGGGCATCGACGGCCTGCCAGGTGGCCCACGAGGCAGGGGGCGCGCCCAGGGGGGTAGGGCGCGCCCCCACCCATGTGGATGGTGGGTGGCCCCCCTTTGGTGCTTTCTTTGCCCAATATTTTTTATATATTCCAAAACTGACTCTCGTGGAGTTTCAGGACCTTTGGGGTTGTGCAGAATAGGTCTCTAATATTTGCTCCTTTTCCAGCCCAGAATTCCAGCTGCCGGCATTCTCCCTCTTCATGTAAACCTTGTAAAATAAGAGAGAAAAGGCATAAGTATTATGACATAATGTGTAATAACATCCCATAATGCAATAAATATCGATATAAAAGCATGATGCAAAATGGACGTATCAACTCCCCCAAGCTTAGACCTTGCTTGTTCTCAAGCGAAAGCCGAAATCAAAAAATATGTCCACATGTTTAGAGATAGAGGTGTCGATAAAATAAAAATATGGACATGAGGGCATCATGATCATTCTTAGAATAGCAATATATATATATATATATAGTAGCACTATTCTGATCCCAGGATCAGAATAGTTATTCGGATCACGGCGCGCCTTATAGGCGCGATGAGGTGTTCCCGGACTCCGGAGAAACAAAATGAAAAAACACGGACTGCCCACACCTCCCCATCCCCCGATCCAATCGCTGTCGTGACCCACCCCCGCCCCAACCCCCCACCCCCGCGCCTCGATGCGACACCGCCCGACCTACCGGAATCCCCGCCGCCGCGCCACCTCCCGGACACCCCTGCTGCCCCTGCCCAACCCATCCCACCCACCTCCCACACCACCCACCCGAACCGGTGACACCGCCGTCACACAGCCGTCGCCCCGCCCCCTAGCCGGCAACGCCGCCGCCGCCCCGCCCCAAACCGGCGACACCATCGCCCCGCCCTAGCCGGCGACGCCGCGCCGCCCCGCCCCAAGCCGGCGACACCGCAGGAGCCCGCCCCAACCGACGACGCGCCGCACCACCTGACAGAGCACCTCGAGATCGCCGGATCCGACGATGATCCTTCACCACCGTCCACTCTCTGAGACTCCGACGACCACCAACTCACGCACGGATTGGGTGCTATGCTGCAAATGGAGGAGACGTCGAACTTCAGATGGTGGAGGCCACGACCTGCAGCCAGCCGCGCGTAACCGCCGTCCCATGCCATGGATCGAGCAGCTGCCATCCCCAGCGGGTCCGGACGGCCACTCTACAGCCATCCCGTCGGGTCTGCACTACCTTCGCCAACCCCCGCCACTCACCGCCCGACGCGCCGCTGCCCAGACGGATCCATGCCGCTCCTCCCCCTCCTAGCTCATACCACCGGCGGTGGTAGGCGCTGTCCCATCACCTCTTCAGCACCCAACACGGTGTGGCCATTGTTCCCAGCTCGATCATTGTCTCTGTTCGATATCTTTGCAATACCAGAGTTCAGAGTGACTGTTTGTTTAGTTTGCATGGAAGGTGCTCGTCTAAATGTCTGTGAGCATACTTTTTCATTCCTAAGCAAAATACTACTCCATGCAAAGATACATTAAGTTAAACTGTCAGATGTTCCTGATAGTTGTTACTCTAAACGTGCATGGTTAACTGATGTGAAACTTTTGGTTTTGGGAATTCTGATCTTCTGTTTGTTTTTATTTGTGGTCAATTCTAGTTTTATGTTATATACAAATTAGACGGCACCGCGTTCACATGCATATGAATAAGAGAAGTGTACAAAGATACATTAAGTTAAACTGTCAGATGTTCAGAGGTGAAAAAGAAGGGAAGAAAGTCAAAAACAAAACAATAGAAGTTCAACTTGAGAGACCTCGCTCGTCTGAAAAAAGTAGTTTAGGGTGAGTTCCAGGAGAGCAGCATCCGCACTACTAATGATGTGGTCTAGTTAAGAAGCAAAATTAAGCAGAATGTTCAGAGATCCCACTCCTAAAAGTTTAGAAGAAAAGAGGGACAAAGTTCTTTGTTCGGTGATGTGTGGTGAGTGGATAGGGAAACAGAAATGAAGTTGTGGTGGAGAAAAAGGCCACCTCTTCTCACGTGGCACTCTGCTTCTCAATTATGTAATTATTAATGTAACTTATTAAGAAGAATATTCTTCTATATAGAACAAGGCTATGTTGCAAAAAGAAAAACGTGCACGCATTAGTGCATGTTGTTTATTTTGGACTCCAGTACAACCTTGATCAAAATGGAATTTTTTCCTCCTTTTATTTTGAAATGAAGCTTCTTTGGGTGATGATCTACTAGCAGAAAAAAAGTAACAACTATAGTTTTGAAAACGGCATACAAAAATGGGGGGAAATGCTAACGTACCACTGAAAACTAATGCTACAAAACCAGGGGGTTAGCGTTCTAGTGTTTTTCAATCACTTTCTTTCCGTACTTTACTTGGGAAAACACGTGAGAACTTTGAATATAGAAAAAACAGAAGTTCACATAAAGTAAAAGGTTAATCCAATTAGAAAACTTAAAATGTGGTGACCTTTATATTCTTGATTTTTTTATATATGTCAAAATTTCATGGTTTCTAAAAAAACTAGAAGTTCAAAGTAAAGTAGGAGCGGTTCAATTTTAATTACAAAACTGAAAAATCCTCGTTACTAAAGAATACAACCAAGAAGTTTAACTTAAAATAACAAAGAAATTCAAAAAAAACTTAAAAGACGAATTTTTCTCATTTAAAAAACCCTAGAAGTTCAAATTTAAATAAGAAAAAAGTTTGATGTTTATTACAAACCAAGAATTTCAAATTTCAAAAACAGAGTAGTTCAAAAAAGTTTATATAAAATGGATATTCCCCGTATCTAAAAAAACCTAGAAGTTCAAATTAAAATAACGGTGTACTTCAAAGTTAAAAAATCCAAAATTTTGTTTTTTCAAAATAAAGAAAGTCCTGGAAGTTTAATTTAGAATAACAGAGCATTTGATTTTCACTGTTACAAAAAACCCAAGAAGTTTAGATTTTAAAAACTAAGAAGTTCGATTTAAAAAGATCAATTTTTCCTTGCTACTAAACAAAATAAAATTGAGAAGTTCAAAATAAAATAACAGAGTAGTTTGATGTATACGAAAAAACTCAAATTATTTATGTTTCTAGGAAAAATAAAAGTATGAAGTTCAATTTAAAAAAAATAGTTTGATACTTATTTGAATTCAAATTCATAAAACAAAGAAGTTCGAAGTATATAAAAAACTCATATTTTTGCTCGTTACTAAAGAATAAAATGAGGAAGCTCAAATTAAAAAAGGAAAAACACAAAAATGGTTAAAAAAGAAATTTTCAATCGAACTACACGGAGCCCGCGCACCGCCGCCCCTGACCCCACGCGACGCCGCCGCCACCACACACCCCAGCTCGTCGGCGCCGCCTCAGACCCCGTGCGTCGCCGTCTCCGCCAACCCTCCCATCGCCGTGCCCGCCACATCCAGCACGCCGCCGCCGCAACTGCCACCCCAGTGACCGCCTGCACGCATGGATCCGGCAAGATCCCGGTCCTTACAGGCTAGGGATGACCTCTGTGGGCGTTGTGGTTGCCGCGGACTGCGCCAACCGTCGTCGTGGACTGCTCCTCTCTCTCTCTCGCCATCCACCGTGCCTACCTGCACCTCGAGGAGGGCTCGACCTGCAGCAAGATGAGGGCATGACCTGCTGCTTGGTGGCCACATCCGGCAGAGAGAAAAAAGGCGGTTGGGTGACAGATCTTGCACGCGGCCCTCCGGCCAGAGGGCTGCCGAGCTGCTGGGTCGCCAGCCACCACTACCAGCAGGTTGCCTTTGCCATCTCCTGTATAGAACACTAACACCGAGACTCTCAGCCCCTCTGCCTCCTCCAGTGTTTGTTTCTAGAAAAACTTTGGTCACCGTCCTGTTCCTCCCGACCCCCCTCTTCCCCCGCAGTGACAAAGCTTCTCCCAGCAGCTAGCTGCTGTCCGTGGCGTCCTCTCAGGCACCGTCAAACTGTTGTTCATGCGCTGCTACTGAAGTTCAGCTTGAGTGCGAGAGGAAAAAGATTTTTGAGACAAATTAGCTGCTGCTGTTGTCCTAGGTTTTTTTGGTCTTAAATTATTTCCGTTTCTAGGAAGTGTATGTGTTGGTTGTGCATGAAGCACGTGCAGTGTATGTGTTTTGTTGTGCATAATTTTCTTGATTTTCAATAGCACGTTAAGTTAATGTTTCAGAAATTCCGAAGTTCACATGTACTACATACAGAAGAAATTCATCAAATGAGAAAAAGGGACCGCCTAGGCCATTTCACCAAAAGCAAAAAAATGAATAGAATGTCATGACAAAAAAAATAAAAAGTTCACAAGATGTAAGATAGTGACTTCTAGAAAAATGGAAAAAACATAATTTTGTTTTGTATGTTTAACCATTTTAGAAGTTTCAGAGTTTACAATTACTAAAGAAATAAACCAATAAGTTCAATTGAAAATAATGAAGAAGTTCGATGTTTCTAATAGAACTCCAATTTTCACATTTCTAAAAAAATACACAAAGAAGTTCAAATAAAAAGTTAGAGAGGTTTGATGTATATAAAAAACTCAGACTTTTTCTGTTACGAAAACGAAATAGAGAGAAGTTCGGTTTGATAACTGTCAGAAGTTCATTTACTGTGTGGTGTGCATTTCATATGAGAGAAAAAAGAAATAAAAAGGCAAAGTACAAAAAATTTGTTGCTAGAAGTTCAAGTGCTCGACCCGAGAAAGTTCAAAAATTCTTGTGAGAGAGGTTGAACAAAAATACGTGACAGAAGTTCAAGGTGAAAACAATGAGAAGTTCAACTAGTGCAAGGAGTGCATTTCAGGTGAGAATAAAAGTATAGAAAAATAAAAGCATAAAATTTTTGTTGAAAGAAGTTCGAGTGCTCTGTCCAGGGAGGTTCAAAAATCCTTGCCAGAGAGATTCACCTTGTATTTCCATGCTCGATTTTTTCGTATAAAATCTAATACAATTCTTTAATCAAAATATAAAAGGATGAAGTTCAAATTGGAATGACACCGAAGTTCGGAGTTTATTAAAACCTAGGATTTACATGTTCAAAAAATTAAAAACACAATGCCATTTTTTGCACTTTTAAAAACAACTCATAAACGAAAAAATGGTTGCTAGAAGTTCAAGTGCTCGGTGAGGAAAAGTTCAAAAAATTCTTGTGAGAGAGGTTCATCATGTACTTAGATGTCCAAAGTACATAAAAATGTAGTTTTTTGCGTTTTAAAATAATTCTCTCAAACCAGAGAGAGGTTCAAAGTGATAACAATTGGAAGTTCACGTGCTACATGGTGTGTATTTCATATAAGAAAAATACAAATAAATTCTAACAGAGTGAAGTTCAAACGGACATGCCCCAGAAGTTCAACTACTTCACATAGTGCAAAAAACAACACGTTCAAAAACAGATTGAGGTTCAAATAGACATGCCCAAGAAGTTCAACTACTTCACGCACTGCAAAAAACAACACGTCAAAAATAGAGTGAGGTTCAAACAGACATGCTCGAGAAGTTCAACTACTTCATGCAATGCATTTCCGTTCGCGATGAAGGGAGAAATCATGATCTCGTCATTTTCTAATTTACTTCAAAATGGCAGGAATATCATTTGTGTAAGTTCAAGACCTCGGTCGGAAAAAATTAAAAAATTATTGTGAGAGAGGTTTGTACAAAAAGAATATCATCTGTGTAACACTAACGAATGGATGAGAAAATTACAAACAAAAATATGTCACAGAAGTTCAACGCGAAAACAGCAGGAAGTTCACCTACTACACTGAATGAATTTCAGATGAAAAACTTTTAAAATCATCACGAGTATAAAAAAATGATCAACACGGGAAAGTTGCGTGTTTACAGCAACTTTCCATCGGTATATCACCCGCTCAATTCCCGTGAGTGGGATGGAGAGCTACGAGCAGTGGATGAAGATCTACGAGCAAAAAAAAATCACGTGACAAACAGAGTGAAGTTCAGGTACATGCGCCAAGAAGTTCAGGTTCTTCACGCGGTGCATTTTCGAAGAATCTGTTTCGCGATATAGGCAGAACGCATGATCCCGCCGTTTTCGAAATTACTTGAAAACGGATAGGAATCAGAGAAAACCATCAGCATGAAAAAGTTTCGCATTTTCCGTAGCTTTTCAGCGGTATATTATTTGCCCCATTCCGATAAAGTTTGTAGAAATTACGGTAAAAATACCTTTTTAACCATTTTCAAAACTGACAAAAAAGCGTAACGAATTAGGAGAAACAATACATACAAAAAAGTTTCGCATTTCTTCAAGCTTTCCAACGCCATATCATTTGCTGCATTTGGACGTACGGTTAAAAAATTAGCTCGAAAATACGAACTCGGTGAAACTTGTATCGTTTTCTAAATTATTTTTAAAACGTTCAAAATTAGAAAAAAACTTTTAACATAAAAAAGTAGAGCATGTTCATAAGCTTTCCAACGCCATATTATTTGCCTCAATTGGATTAGCCGTTTAGAAATGGCATCAAAAATACGAGCTCGGGTGTTCGGTTTGCGAAATTTTATGATTTTCCGAATTACTCTTTAACCGTAGGGAATTAGAGAAAAGTTTAAACATGTGGAAGGAGCGGTTTTGCAGCAGCTTTCCAACACCATATTATTTGCCTCATTCCGATAAACGGTTTAAAAATGCGATCGAAAATACGATTCACGTTTTTTGTATGAAGAAAAAACGGTTTTCAAAACTGCTCACATTTTGCCAAAAAATTAACTTGGGTCATGATACTGATGTCCATAGCTATCCAACGGTATATCACAAGTCCCATTTGGAGACCTTTTGGCTGAAGTTCAACCTAGTACTCGGGGAAGGTCAGGCGCGTTACTCGGGAAGTTCATGTTGTGATCAGAATATTATTCTGATCCCATGATCAGAATAGTGTTTATGTATATATATATATATAGTCATATGATTTCTTATGCTAAAGTAACAATCTATTCACAATGTAAAGTATGAATCAGAAACTTCACTGAAAACTAGCAAAATATAGTCTTGGTCACTGAAGCAATTGCAATTTATCATAACATCGGAAAGAGTCAATATAAGAGCTTTTCAGCAAGTCCACATACTCAACTATCATTTGGTCTTTCGCAATTGCTAACACTCACGCAATACTTATGGGTATGAAGTTTTAATCGGACACAGAGAAAGATAGGGGCTTATAGTTTTGCCTCCCAACCTTTTACCTCAAGGGTAATGTCAACAATAATGCTTTATGAAAACCCACATCCAATTAGATATATAAATATCAGGATCTTTCCAACACATAATGCTTGCCAAAGGATAAAGTGTAAAAAGGAAAGGTGGAGATCACCATGACTCTTGTATAAGGTATAAGACAAAAATAAAAGATAGGCCCTTCGCAGAAGGAAGCAGAGGTTGTCATGTGCTTTTATGGTTGGATGCACAAAATCTTAATGCAAAAGAACGTCACTTTATATTGCCACTTGTGATAGGGATCTTTATTATGTAGTCTGTCGCTTTTATTTCTTCCATATCACAAGCTCATATAAAGCTTATTTTCTCCACACTGATAGATCATACATATTTAGAGAGCAATTTTTATTGCTTGCAACAGTGACAACTTACTTGAAGGATCTTATTCAATCCATAGGTAGATATGGTGGACTCTCATGGAAAAACTGAGTTTAAGGATATTTGGAAGCACAAGTAGTATCTCTACTTGGTGCAAAGAATTTGGCTAGCATGAGGGGGAAAGGCAAGCTCAACATGTTGGATGATCCATGACAATATAATTTGTTTTGGATATAAGAAAACATAAACCATTACATTGTCTTCCTTGTCCAACATCAACTTTTTAGCATGTCATATTTTAATGAGTGCTCACAATCATAAAAGATGTCCAAGATAGTATATTTATATGTGAAAACCTCTCTTTCTTTATCACTCCCTATTAATTGCAACGATGACCAAAACTATGTTTGTCAACTCTCAACAACTTTTATTCATCATACTCTTTATATGTGAAGTCATTACTCACCATAAGATCAATATGATCTCTTTATTTCTTTTTATTCTTTCTTTATTCTTTTCTTTCTTTTATTCCCTCAAGATCATAGCAAGATAACCAGGCCCTTGACTCAAGACTAATTCTTTACTATATATAACTCATGGACTCGATTACATAGATAAGGATCAACACAAAACTCAAAGCTAGATCATACTAAACTTTATCCTACTAGATCAAGATATAACCAAAAGGATCGAACTAAGAAAAACGGTAAAGATAGAAGTGTGATGGTGATACGATACCGGGGCACCTCCCCCAAGATTGGCAGTTGCCAAGGGGAGTGCCCATACCCATGTATTTATGTCTCTCTCCCCGAAGGTGGTGATATTGGAGTTGTTGATGATGTAGGCTTGTCGTCCATCTTCCAAGGCATAGGCTCACCATCATAGAAGGATGATCGAGTCTCCGGGATCCTCAAATCTGTAGCCAAACTCATCCTCTTGAATCTATATTCATACTCACAGTTTTGGTTTTGCAGGTCATAGATCTGGGCTTGGAGGTGCTCGATTTTCTCGTGAAGCTTGAAGATGGTCTCCCCAATGTTCTTGGCATCCAGCTTGTGGTTGTTGGTGAACTCCGCGATCATCATGTGGTTGGCATCGAGTCCGCGTTCCACCATCCCCTGGCACTTGAAAACTTGTTGCTCCATTGCTTCGAGTCTTGTCTCCAAGCTTCCGGTCCTCCTTGGTCTCTCAACATCGCGGATGTGCAGCACCCCCTCACGCATCTCAATGGTTTGAGGATGTTGCAGCACCTCTGCGAGGTAGGGGTTGATGGCCTTCTCGAAAAACTTGTCCTTGGGGGCGCTTGAAGACGTCATGGTGATCTAGATCTATCAGGAAAACAACTCGAAACAAAAGCAGGAGATATTTGCGTGGTACAATGGTCAAAACCTTTGGGAGATTATATAATGAATTCTTACCGACCAAAAGAAGTATCATGCAAGAAAACGGAGTCCGAAGGGCACACGAGGTGCCCACGAGACAGGGGGTGCGCCCAGGGGGGTAGGGCGCGCCCTCCACCCTCGTGGACACCTCGTGTCCTTTCCGGACTACTTATTTTCCTATTTTCTTATTTATTCCAAAATGGAGAAAAATTCCTATTAGAACTGTTTTGGAGTCGGTTTACTTACCGTACCACATACCTATTCCTTTTTGGAGTCTGAAACGTTCTGGAAAGTGTCCCTTATGTACTCCTCCAGGGTTAAAGTGTCAATAACAATGGTTTCAACATCTATGGGACTCCCTGAGATATAATGTTTGATTCTTTGACCATTCACCACCCTCAGATTTGTGCCTTCAAAGTTTTTGATTTTTATGGCACCGGAACGATAGACCTCCTCGATAATGTAAGGACCTTCCCATTTAGAGAGGAGTTTTCCTGCAAAAAATCTTAAACAAGAGTTCTATAACAGAACATAATCCACCTACATTAAACTCACGCTTTTGTATCCTTTTATCATGCCATCTTTTAACATTTTCTTTAAACAGTTTGGCATTCTCATAGGCCTGGGTTCTCCACTCATCAAGTGAGCTAATGTCAAATAGTCTCTTCTCACCGGTAAGTTTGAAATCATAATTAAGCTCTTTAATGGCCCAATATGAGTTATGTTCTAGTTCGAGAGGTAAGTGACATGCTTTTCCTTAAACCATTTTATACGGAGACATACCCATAGGATTTTTATATGCAGTTCTATAGGCCCATAATGCATCATCAAGTTTCTTGGACCAATTCTTTCTAGATCTATTAACAGTCTTTTGCAAAATTAATTTAAGCTCTCTATTACTTAGTTCTACTTTACCACAAGACTGTGGGTGGTATGGAGATGCAATTCTATGATTAACATCATACTTAGCAAGCATTTTATGAAAAGCACCATGAATAAAATGTGAACCACCATCAGTCATTAAGTATCTAGGGACTCCAAACCTCAGAAAAATAACTTCTTTAAGCATCTTAATAGAGGTGTTATGATCAACACTACTAGTTGGAATAGCTTCTACCCACTTAGTAACGTAATCAACAACAACTAAAATATGTGTATACCCATTAGAGGAAGGAAACGGTCCCATATAATCAGAGCCCCGAACATCAAATGGTTCAATAACAAGTGAATAGTTCATAGGCATTTGTTGACGTCTACTAATATTACCAATTCTTTGACATTCATCACAAGACAAGACAAACTTACGGGCATCTTTGAAAAGAGTAGGCCAATAAAAACTAGATTGCAATACCTTATGTGCAGTTCTATCTCCAGCGTGGTGTCCTCCATAAGCCTCGGAGTGACACTTGTGTAGGATCTGTTCTTGTTCATACTCAAGTACACAATGTCTAATAACACCATCTACTCATTCTTTATAAAGGTGTGGGTCATTCCAGAAGTAATGTCTTAAATCATAGAAAAACTTTTTCTTTTGTTGGTATGTGAAACTAGGTGGTATAAATTTAGCAACAATGTAATTAGCATAATCAGCATACCATGGAGCAGTACGAGAAGCATTTATGACAGCTAATTGTTCATCAGGAAAGCTATCATCTATAGATAGTGGGTCATCAAGAACATTATCTAACCTAGACAAGTTGTCTACAATGGGGTTCTCAGCTCCCTTTCTATCAATAATATGCAAATCAAATTCTTGTAGCAAGAGAACCCATCTAATAAGTCTAGGTTTAGCATCTTTCTTTTCCATAAGGTATTTAATAGCAGCATGATCAGTGTGAATAGTTACTTTAGAATCAACAATATAAGGTCTGAACTTATCACAAGCAAATACAACTGCTAAAAAATATTTTTCAGTAGTAGCATAATTTCTCTGGGCACTGTCTAGAGTTTTACTAGCATATTGGATAACATTTAATTTCTTATCAACTCTTTGTCCTAGACAACACCTACAGCGTAATCACTAGCATCACACATAATTTCAAAGGGTAAATTCCAATCAGGTGGCTGAACAATAGGTGCAGAAATCAAGGCTTTCTTAAGTATTTCAAATGTTTCTACACAATCATCATCAAAGACAAAAGGGACATCTTTTTGTAAGACATTAGTCAGAGGCCTAGAAGTTTTTGAGAAGTCTTTAATGAACCTCCTATAAAAATCGGCATGACCAAGGAAACTTCTTATACCTTTAATGTCCTTAGGACACAACATCTTTATATGCAGTTCTATAGGCCCATAATGCATCATCAACCTCAACTATCTTTTCACAAAAGACAGAGAATATAACAGTCATACATCTTTAAAGGTAGCAGGTGCATTACATAAACCAAAAGGCATACGTCTATAAGCAAAGGTACCGAAAGGGCAAGTAAAAGTGGTCTTTTCCTGATCCTCTTTTGACACAGGTATTTAAGAGAAACCAGAATAACCATCTAGAAAGCAAAAATGTGTGTGTTTGGATAATATTTCTAGCATTTGATTAATAAAGGGTAAAGGGTAATGATCCTTTCTAGTAGCTTTATTTAATTTGTGAAAATCAATTACCATTCTATAACTTGTAACAATTCTTTGTGGGATAAATTCATCTTTATCATTAGGAACAACAGTAATACCTTCCTTCTTAGGGACACCATGGACAAGACTTACCCACTGACTATCAGCAACATGATAAATTATACCTACCTCCAAAAGCTTTAGTGTTTCATTTCTTACCACTTCTTTCATCTTAGGATTTAACCATCGTTGGTGATCAACAACCGGTTTAGCAACTTTCTACAATTCTATTTTGTGCTGGCATAGAGTGGGACTAATGCCCTTAAGATCATCAAGAGTATATCCAATAGCAGCATGGTGCTTCTTCAGAGTTTTCAATAATTTCTCTTCTTCCTACTCTGAAAGGTTAGCACTAATAATAACATGATATATCTTCTTTCCATCCAGATAAGCATATTTAAGAGTATCAAGTAATGGTTTAAGCTCAAACACGGGGTCACACTTGGGTGGAGGAGGACCCCCTAGAATTTCAACCAGCAAGTTGTGTTTCAAAATAGGCCCCTGTTTAAAGAATACTTCATCTATTTCCCTTCTTTCATTCATAAACATATCATTTTCATGGTCTAGAAAATATTGTTCTAAAGGATCATTAGGAGGCATGACAATAGAAGCAAGACCAATAATTTCATCTTTACTAGGCAATTCTTTATCATGGGGTTGTCTACGGAATTTAGTAGAATTAAAATCTTGAGACATACCCCCTAAACCAACAATAACAATATCCTTTTTGCAGTCTATCTTAGCATTGACAGTATTCAAGAACGGTCTACCAAATATAATGGGACAAAAGTCATCTTGTGGGGAACCAAGAACAAGAAAATCAGTAGGATATTTAACTTTCCCGCACAAGACTTCAACATCTCTAACAATCCCAACTGGTGAAATAGTATCTCTATTGGCAAGCTTAATAGTAACATCAATATCTTCTATCTCAGCAGGTGCAATATCATGCATAATTTCTTTGTATAAGGAATGTGGCATTGCACTCGCACTAGTACCCATGTCACATAAGCCATGGTAGCAATGATCTCCTATTTTAACAAAAACAACATGCATGCCTACAACAGTTCTATGTTTATCTTTAATATTGGGTCTAGCAATTCTAGCAGCTTCACCACAGAAGTAAATAACATGCCCATCAATATTATCGACCAAGAGATCTTTAACCATAGCAATACTAGGTTCAACTTTAATTTGCTCAGGGGGTGTAGGTGTTCTAGCATTACTCTTATGAACCACAGTTGAAGCTTTAGCATGATCCTTTATTCTAACAGGAAAGGTGGTTTCTCAATATAAGCGGTAGGAACAATAGGATCAACATTATAAGTGTTAGTCTTTTCTTCAACTTTAATAGATTTACCTACTTTTACTTCAATGGGAGGATGATATTTAAACCACTTCTACTTAAGGAGATCAACATGAGTAGCAAATGATTCACAGAAAGAAGCCACTATCTCAGAGTCAAGTCCATATTTAGTGCTAAATTCACGAAAACAGCCGTATCCATAAAAGATTTAATACAAACAAACTTAGGTGTTATACCTGATTCTTTACCTTCTCGAGTTCCCAATCTTCAGAGTTGCATTTAATTCTTTCCAATAAATCCCATCTGAATTCAATAGTCTTCATCATAAAAGAACCAGTACAAAAAGTATCGACATGGAGCGATTATTGAGAGAAAGCCGAGCATAATTTTTTTGAATAATAATTTCTCCTGAGAGCTCATGATTGGGGCATGAATATAACATTGAATTAAGCCTCCCCAAGCTTGAGCGATTGTGACGCCCAGATAATTAAGCTACAGTGATCCCACGCTAATGGTGCCACGTCACCATGGTTACTGCTGCTAATCTATTGTTAGATCAAAATCGGTCCAAAATTCAAATTCAAATTTTGGTAAATAATAAAAAATTTCAAACATTAAAATAAAAATGTTTGGGTTGTACTAAATATTACATAGATAAATATGGTGTAGTAAACACATTTTTAGAAAATGTCTAAATAATTTAAACTGATTTAAAATAGAAAAGTAAATAAAAAAAGAAAGAAAGGAAACACCCCCCCCCCCGCTGGACCACCCGGCCCAGCCAGCGACCTACCAGGCCGGCCCAAATCCCCACCGGCCCCAACCGGCCCACCCCGTGCCCCATAACCTCCCCCCCACTCCCCACCGACAGCCCCCCCACTCCCCCCCGAAATATCCCCCCTCTCCCCCGATCTGGATCGGGGGAGACCACCGCCGCCGCCAGGCCCCGTCGCCGCCGAACGCCTCCTCGTCCTCCTCCTCGCCGGTCTTCCCCGACCGCCCCCGAGCCCGCTGCCTGTTGCCCTACTCCCCGCCGTGAGCGCCCCCCTTCCTTCCCCTTTCCCCGCGGTCACCGCCCGCGCTCCGGCGCCACCGCCGCCCGCGCCCTGCCGCGCCGGGCCGTCCCGCCCCCGGCCCCTCCCCGCTTCCCCGTGCGGCTCCCCTGCCGTGGCCGCCGCGCCCTTCCCCCCTGGTCGCCTCGGCCACGTGCACCGGCCCCGCACGGCCGCGCCTCCCCCCTCACGCACGGGCCTCGTCCCGCCTCCCGAGCCCGTGCGCCGTCCCCTGCACGTCGTCGCCGGCCCTCCACCGAATCGCCCCCCCCCGGCCTCTTCTCCCTCCGGCGACGCCGGCCCCTGAACCCTCCCCTCCTCTCTGTCCCTGGCCGCCGGCGCCCGCGCCCAGCTCTCCCTCGCCGCCTGGGCGGGCTACACCCGCACCCACCGTCGCGCCCTGGCGCCCTGCTGCTCCCCCCTTGGCGTTTCCCCTCCGGTGGCCGCCCGGCCATGCCCCGGTCCTCCTCGCCCGCCGATTTGGGCGAACGCCCAGTCGGGCGCCGCAGCGCCCGACCCGCTATGGCCCTCTGGGCCACTGACTACAGGGGCCCGCCCCCAGAACGGTTTTTTTTAAAAAAAAGATAATTAAAAATAAAATTATTAAATAAAAATAAAAATGATTAATAAAATTAATAATTAATTAATTAATTAACTAATGAATTAATTAAGTTAATTAATCCGGTTTAATTAATTTAATTAACTAGTTAAGTTTAATTAAACTGTAATTAGATTAACCTAAACCCTAATTAACCTAATTAGAGGATGACAGGTGGGTCCCCCCTGGACCCACATGTCAGGTTGACCAAGTCAACTCTGTTGACTGCTGACGTCAGCATGACATCATGCTGATGTCATAAATCCATTTTTTCGAATTAATTAATTAATTAATTAAATTCCAGAAATTAATAAAATCTTTAGAAAATCATATCTTTTAATCCGTAACTCGGATTAAAATATTTTCAACATGAAAGTTGCTCAGAACGACGAGACGAATCCGGATACGCAGTCCGTTGGTCCGCCACACACCCCTAACCTATCGAACTCGCAACTTTCCCCCTTCGGCTCCGCTGCCCGAAAACACGAAACCCCGGGGATATTTTCCCGGATGTTTCCCCCCTTAACCGGCATCACCTCATACCACATTAGGGCACGCCTAGCATCGTTACTTGTCATGTCATGCATCGATATGCATCTGTTTACATGGTATTCATTGTTTCTTCCCCCTCTTCTCTCCGGTAGACTACGAGACCGACGCTGCTGCTGCCCAGTTCGACTACGGAGTTGATGACCCCTCTCTCTTGCCAGAGCAACCAGGCAAGCCCCCCCTTGATCACCAGATATTGCTTATTCTACTATATACTGCTTGCATTAGAGTAGTGTAGCATGTTACTGCTTTCTGTTATACCTATTCTGATGCATAGCCTGGCCTTGTTACTACTGTTGTTACCTTTACCTGTAATCCTATATGCTTAGTATAGGATGCTAGTATATTCATCTGTGGCCCAACATTCTTGTCCGTCTGCCGTGCTATACTATCGGGCCGTAATCACTCGGGAGGTGATCACAGGTATATACTATATACTTCATACATGATACATGTGGTGACCAAAGATGGGTCGGCTGGTGGAGCACCCGCGAGTGGATCTTTGTGGCGGAGCGACAGGGCAGGTTGAGACCGCCTAGGAGAGAGGTGGGCCTGGCCCTGTTCGGCGTTCGCGGATATTTAACACGCTTAACGAGATCTTGGTATTTGATCTGAGTTGGCTACGAGCCTATACGCACTAACCATCTACGCGGGAGTAGTTATGGGTATCCCGACGTCGTGGTATCAGCCGAAGCACTTCGTGACATCAGCGACTGAGCGGCGCGCGCCGAATTGGACTGGAACGCCACTAGGCTAGGTCTGCTTTCGGCCGCCCACGCAACATGCAGGTGTGCTTAGGGCGATGGGCCCAGACCCCTGCGCGCTTAGGTTTAGACCGGCGTGCTGGCCTCTCTGTTGTGCCTAGGTGGGGCTGCGACGTGTTGATCTTCTGCGGCCGGGCATGACCCAGGAAAGTGTGTCCGGCCAAATGGGATCGAGCGTGTTGGGTAAGTTGGTGCACCCCTGCAGGGAAGTTAATCTATTCGAATAGCCATGATCTTCGGTAACAGGATGACTTGGTACTGTACCTTGACCTTATGACAACTAGAACCGGATACTTAATAAAACACACCCTTCCAAGTTCCACAGACAACCCGGTGATCGCTTTTCCACAGGGCGACGAGGGGAGGGTCGCCGGGTAGGATTATGCTATGCGATGCTACTGGAGATTCTACTTGGAGATGCTACTTGGAGACGCTACCTGGAGATGCTACTTGGAGATGCTACTTGGAGATGCTACTTGGAGGACTTCAATCTACTCTCTTCTACATGCTGCAAGACGGAGGCTGCCAGAAGCGTAGTCTTCGACAGGATTAGCTATCCCCCCTCTTATTCTGGCATTCTGCAGTTCAGTCCACTGATATGGCCCTTTACACATATACCCGTGCATATGCAGTGTAGCTCCTTGCTTGCGAGTACTTTGGATGAGTACTCACGGTTGCTTTTCTCCCTCTTTTCCCCCTTTCCCTTCTACCTGGTTGTCGCAACCAGATGCTGGAGCCCTAGAGCCAGACGCCACCGTCGATGACGACTACTACACTGGAGGTGCCTACTACTACGTGCAGGCCGCTGACGACGACCAAGAGTAGTTAGGAGGATCCCAGGCAGGAGGCCTGCGCCTCTTTCGATCTGTAACCCAGTTTGTGCTAGCCATCTTATGGCAACTTGTTTAACTTATGTCTGTACTCAGATATTGTTGCTTTCGTTGACTCGTCTATGATCGAGCACTTCTATTCGAGCCCTCGAGGCCCCTGGCTTGTATTATGATGCTTGTATGACTTATTTATGTTTTAGAGTTGTGTTGTGATATCTTCCCGTGAGTCCCTGATCTTGATCGTACACATTTGCGTGCATGATTAGTGTACGATTGAATCGGGGGCGTCATAAGTTGGTATCAGAGCCGACTGCCTGTAGGAATCCCCCTTCCAACTCCTTGGCCGAAGTCGAGTCTAGACTTTACAAAACTTTTACTGACATGGCTGTGCGGCCCATGGGCCCACGTCGCCATTGGGTGGTATTAGGATCTTTTACTCCTTGTCTATACTCTGGGACTCTGATCTCTCTTCTATTCGGGTTAAATGGATTTTGCTAAATCTAACATTAGGATCTCGTTATCACTTTCACCCGGAGAGCCCCTTATTATTGATGATCGTCTGCTGCACGTGAAGACCCTGAAGATACTCTTCGCTGTAACCCGAGAATTTGTGTCCGTTGCTTTTGCAATTCCCTACCACCAAAATATCCCTATGGATAAATACATACATCTGTCGTTCTTACTTTTGTTCCCAGTTGATCTTGTCATTGGAAGATACCCTGAAATTCTCTCTATTGATCCGAGAATACTTTGTGCCTACTGCCTTGCAGTTCCTTTCCACCTGAATACCCCTACGGATAATTTCTCGCCCTTATCGAGTATCCACTCATCCCCAGTTGTTCATGTGTTTCACAATGGTCTTTGAAATACTATTCGATCCTCCAAAATTCCTCAGTAGCTTATTGCTCTGCAATACTTGTCTGCTTGCATTATGGATGCTTTCCATATGTCTGGCAATATTCGTTGGTATCCTTAGACACCGTCATTTTAATCCTATTGATTCAACATGTGTGCGAATGCACACAATCATCAATCGACCCTTCTAAATTATCTTTCCGGCTCAGACGTCATTCTGAACATGAGCTGGTTCTGGACCAAACTATTTGTCGTCAATTGTGCCTCTGGTCTATCCAACTTATCCATCCTTGATCAGAGTGTCTGCTTCTGATCCCTTGTTTTGGAAATCATAATTCCTTTGTTATCTAAACATTGAATTATTCAGATGTTCTATAATCTGATGCCCGTGCAATCTTTCTTCCTCTGATTGAGTACAGATACTCACATCAGCTCCGTTGTGGATCGCCCGATCCATTGTTGGATTTCATCCGACATCGTCCTTCATATTCAATAACCTTGTGAGCCTTTCCACGGGTGTATATTGCCTTTGGTAAATTGTATCCTCTGCTTGGCCAACCATGCTCTGCTTTCGAGCTTGTGTATTTGCTTTTGAAACTTGTGGTATATGTTCTAAGATGCCCTGATGGGTTGAACCTATGCCTTCCTTAATATGTGTGAACTCGAAAGTTTTCACGAGTCATACTCTTCTGGTATTTTGCCAGATAAAATTTCAACACTACAACTTCATCGAACGTGAGAAGTGAATGAAAGATTATACATTGAAGAAGTGGGAGTCGACCTTGAACCTTGTGTTCATGCCCATGGACACGATGTAGGTCTTATCATTAAAAGCTTCTCTTAAATTAATTATTCCCTTGGTATAAGTTCAACTTATATCTGGGATCTGGCCTTTTGCAATCGTGGTTCCGGCCATGTTCTCCTTTTAAATACCATTTCTTGGACAAGTTGAAGTACTTGTATTCAGTAGATCATTGCACCTGTCCAACCTTTACTTTGCTCTACCGTTGAGTATTAAACTCTGGTATCTCAAGAATATCATGGAACTGCATAACTTATTATGAGTTCTTCAAGTATTATATCTCACTGATTCCAATTTTCCCCGGGTTCTGAGTTGTTAGACAGTCAAGGACATTGATAAGTGAATCAATTCCGCACTCTGATTCAATAAAGTAATCTCCGTTGATTATGAGTTTAATAATCCTTCAAGTCATTCCTAGCCTGATCGGCTATATCATTACCATGTTAAATTTTAACTGTGCTACCCGGTCCTTCTTCCCGTAGCACAATTATTTGGCGATGAGCTAAGCTTACGTTGATCTTCCTCCTCATATAACTTCGCCTTAAAAACAATGAGCTTGATTTCGAGTTTGTGTCGTATCTGTGGCTCCAATAATCTTTTGTTGCATCAGTCCTTTTTCTTGATGCAGTCGTTGTTCAATTGCTTCTTCGTGGATTCTCTCGACAACAAATTGTCGTGATCATCATCAACATTTTGACTCCTTCCAGGATATCAATGGAATTCTTGATGATAAGTGCCATCCTCGTTCCTTGGTAATTTCAGTTACCATCAACAACATCCTTACCTTCCTTTCATCACAAACTTGTTCATGTTATGGATGCAACTTACTATCCAGCCCGTATTATGATCTACCTTGAAGTATTACTGCCTTTTGTCAAGGATGTTGTGAGAATTTCACCACCTCTTAAGAATTCTTGTTATTGTGATGCTTCTCGCCATCACCATTCTTTTCTTGGTCCCCGTGTTGAGTGAACTCTGTTGTGCGAATTCAAAACTTCTAGCAACCATATTGCTTTGAAGATTATGGTCGACATTTCATTCTTAGACCATTGGATATCGGATCACCATTCTAAACATTGATCATGTACCTATGCCCATATTTCGGGTGCACCTTTCAAACAATGTTTACTCGTGGATGTTCTCCTCGAGCATACATCATTATATCATTTGATCTGACAAGTGTTATCTCCTTGCTCAGATAATTATGGAAATCCATCTTTTGGGAATCTCAATGACTTGTCGCTGAGTCCCTCAGCCACCTCCTAACCCTCTCCTTGATTTAATGATGAACTCTTGTTTCGGAACTTGCTTCCTTGGTTCATTTCCCGAGAATCTTACAATGACAAACCGTCAATTTGTGTCGCACCCTCTCTTCTCAGGCATCATGAGTCAGAGGTATCCTAACACCGACCAGATCTTAATCTCGGTCAGATATGGTGGTTGGGACAACTCTCCATGAGCTATGATGTTGGTCCTTTGATGACCCGGTAATATGATGTCATGCCTAACACCCCTGGCTGGAGGACCTATCATTATAATTTCTTCTGCAAGGATAACCATTCTTCCTGGAGGAAATTGTAAGACTTATTTTATAAGTTGTTCCTGATGGATCTTTTGTGTATCCAAAGTCCGACCTTTGCTTGAAGACCCTGCCAATGCTATCTCGAAGCATGTCTGTGGTACTCCGATTTTCAATAACAACATTTGAAGCACAATGCAAAACTCTCTTTATCAATTATCCAAACACTGTTGTATGGGTAATGTCATTAAATTTCTTCCCCCCTTTCCTAAAGGGTTTTCTATGTTATATCCTGTCATGGATATCATGCTCTGGTTGTCCTTGGGAAGGATATACCCTTGAAATATGTGTTTAAACACATTTTCCTTTCCATCGTTCTGTTTAATCTGATAATCATATTTTCCTTTCCGTTGGTCGGTTTAACGTTGCTTGTGATCTATATGAGCTAAGTCGTAATATTCTCTTGCTTATGTAAACACCCCCAGTGTACAATTCTGTCAGCAAGACCCTGTTGCATTTGTCGATAACATTCCGGTAGCCACCGATGGACGAGAACTTTGCCTATTGGTCCGCCTCGTTTCGACGAGCAGGAAAATGGTTCTCTTCGTCCCTCGCCCTTGGTACCGATGTTGTTGCCGACATAGATGACAGGCTATCCTCTAACATGCCTTGCTTACATGATCACGCAAGATGTCACCACTCCTTCTACTTTTAACCCACATGGTGGGCCCATAACCCACAGTTCCACAGGATCGAAACCTGATTCTTCTACACACCCCCATTTCCAAAGTTATTCCACCCGCTTGGCTTCATAGGTAATTCACGGGCCACCTTCATAGTGATCTATTCTGGTACCAGACGCAATACTTTCCCATTGCTCTGAACCCCTGTCACATTTTGTTTCAGGCCACAAACGGTTGCCTATCCACTTGAAACTCCTTATTTCACCTTCTTAATTTACTCTCGATGACTTTCCTGAATTTCAACTCGAGAGGTGACTCTATACCTCGTTCACTGAGATAGCCCCTAGGTACTTAACATGTATTGAACTTCGTACTTCACGAGTTTTCCCCCTTATCTTTTTCGTAAGTACGACGGAGACCCCGAAGGAAGAATGACGACTTGATCATGATGCCCGTATGCATTTAATGGAAGACATCAATGCTATGGATCTACCTCTTTGAGAAGAGCAACCAGGGCCGAGAAGATCTGTTAGAATTTCGTAACCAATTCCCTTCCCCCTTACTCCCGCTCCTAAATCTCGGGATGAGATTTCTTGTAGTGGAGGAGAATTGTGACGCCCAGATAATTAAGCTACAGTGATCCCACGCTAATGGTGCCACGTCACCATGGTTACTGCTGCTAATCTATTGTTAGATCAAAACCGGTCCAAAATTCAAATTCAAAGTTTGGTAAATAATAAAAGTTTTCAAACATTAAAATAAAAATGTTCGGGTTGTACTAAATATTACATAGATAAATATGGTGTAGTAAACACATTTTTAGAAAATGTCTAAATAATTTAAACTGATTTAAAATAGAAAAGTAAATAAAAAAAGAAAGAAAGGAAACACCCCCACCCCGCTGGACCACCCGGCCCAGCCAGCGACCTACCAGGCCGGCCCAAATCCCCATCGGCCCCAACCGGCCCACCCCGTGCCCCATAACCTCCCCCCACTCCCCACCGGTAGCCCCCCACTCCCCCCCGAAATATCCCCCCTCTCCCCCGATCTGGATCGGGAGGAGACCACCGCCGCCGCCAGGCCCCGTCGCCGCCGAACGCCTCCTCGTCCTCCTCCCCGCCGGTCTTCCCCGACCGCCCCCGAGCCCGCTGCCTGTTGCCCTACTCCCCGCCGTGAGCGCCCCCCTTCCTTCCCCTTTCCCCGCGGTCACCGCCCGCGCTCCGGCGCCACCGCCGCCCGCGCCGGGCCGTCCCGCCCCCGGCCCCTCCCCGCTTCCCCGTGCGGCTCCCCTGCCGTGGTCGCCGCGCCCTTCCCCCCTGGTCGCCTCGGCCACGTGCACCGGCCCCGCACGGCCGCGCCTCCCCCCCTCACGCACGGGCCTCGTCCCGCCTCCGAGCCCGTGCGCCGTCCCCTGCACGTCGTCGCCGGCCCTCCACCGAATCGCCCCCCCGGCCTCTTCTCCCTCCGGCGACGCCGGCCCCTGAACCCTCCCTCCTCTCTGTCCCTGGCCGCCGGCGCCCGCGCCCAGCTCTCCCTCGTCGCCTGGGCGGGCTACACCCGCACCCACCGTCGCGCCCTGGCGCCCTGCTGCTCCCCCCCTCGGCGTTTCCCCTCCGGTGGCCGCCCGGCCATGCCCCGGTCCTCCTCGCCCGCCGATTTGGGCGAACGCCCAGTCGGGCGCCGCAGCGCCCGACCCGCTATGGCCCTCTGGGCCACTGACTACAGGGGCCCGCCCCTAGAGCGGTTTTTTTTAAAAAAAGAGAATTAAAAATAAAATTATTAAATAAAAATAAAAATGATTAATAAAATTAATTATTAATTAATTAACTAACTAATGAATTAATTAAGTTAATTAATCCGGTTTAATTAATTTAATTAACTAGTTAAGTTTAATTAAACTGTAATTAGATTAACCTAAACCCTAATTAACCTAATTAGAGGATGACAGGTGGGTCCCCCCTGGACCCACATGTCAGGTTGACCAAGTCAACTCTGTTGACTGCTGACGTCAGCATGACATCATGCTGACGTCATAAATCCATTTTTTCGAATTAATTAATTAATTAAATTCCAGAAATTCATAAAATCTTTAGAAAATCATATCTTTTAATCCGTAACTCGGATTAAAATATTTTCAACATGAAAGTTGCTCAGAACGATGAGACGAATCCGGATACGCAGTCCGTTCGTCCGCCACACACCCCTAACCTATCGAACTCGCAACTTTCCCCCTTCGGCTCCGCTGCCCGAAAACACGAAACCCCGGGGATATTTTCCCGGATGTTTCCCCCCTTAACTGGCATCACCTCATACCACATTAGGGCACGCCTAGCATCGTTACTTGTCATGTCATGCATCGATATGCATCTGTTTACATGGTATTCATTGTTTCTTCCCCGTCTTCTCTCCGGTAGACTACGAGACCGACGCTGCTGCTGCCTAGTTCGACTACGGAGTTGACGACCCCTCTCTCTTGCCAGAGCAACCAGGCAAGCCCCCCCTTGATCACCAGATATCGCCTATTCTACTCTATACTGCTTGCATTAGAGTAGTGTAGCATGTTACTGCTTTCTGTTATACCTATTCTGATGCATAGCCTGGCCTTGTTACTACTGTTGTTACCTATACCTGTAATCCTATATGCTTAGTATAGGATGCTAGTATATTCATCTGTGGCCCAACATTCTTGTCCATCTGCCGTGCTATACTATCGGGCCGTGATCACTCGGGAGGTGATCACGGGTATATACTATATACTTTATACATGATACATGTGGTGACCAAAGACGGGTCGGCTGGTGGAGCACCCGCGAGTGGATCTTTGTGGCGGAGCGACAGGGCAGGTTGAGACCGCCTAGGAGAGAGGTGGGCCTGGCCCTGTTCGGCGTTCGCGGATATTTAACATGCTTAATGAGATCTTGGTATTTGATCTGAGTTGGCTACGAGCCTATACGCACTAACCATCTACGCGGGAGTAGTTATGGGTATCCCGTTGTCGTGGTATCAGCCGAAGCACTTCGTGACGTTAGCGACTGAGCGGCGCACGCCGAATTGGACTGGAACGCCACTAGGCTAGGTCTGCTTTCGGCCGCCCACGCAACGTGCAGGTGTGCTCAGGGCGATGGGCCCAGACCCCTGCGCGCTTAGGTTTAGACCGGCGTGCTGGCCTCTCTGTTGTGCCTAGGTGGGGCTGCGACGTGTTGATCTTCCGCGGCCGGGCATGACCCAGGAAAGTGTGTCCGGCCAAATGGGATCGAGCGTGTTGGGTAAGTTGGTGCACCCCTGCAGGGAAGTTAATCTATTCGAATAGCCGTGATCTTCGGTAACAGGACGACTTGGAGTTGTACCTTGACCTTATGACAACTAGAACCGGATACTTAATAAAACACACCCTTCCAAGTTCCATAGACAACCCGGTGATCGCTTTTCCACAGGGCGACGAGGGGAGGATCGCCGGGTAGGATTATGCTATGCGATGCTACTGGAGATGCTACTTGGAGATGCTACTTGGAGATGCTACTTGGAGACGCTACCTGGAGATGCTACTTGGAGATGCTACTTGGAGATGCTACTTGGAGATGCTACTTGGAGGACTTCAATCTACTCTCTTCTACATGCTGCAAGACGGAGGCTGCCAGAAGCGTGGTCTTCGACATGATTAGCTATCCCCCCTCTTATTCTGGCATTCTGCAGTTCAGTCCACTGATATGGCCCTTTACACATATACCCATGCATATGTAGTGTAGCTCCTTGCTTGCGAGTACTTTGGATGAGTACTCACGGTTGCTTTTCTCCCTATTTTCCCCCTTTCCCTTCTACCTGGTTGTCGCAACCAAATGCTGGAGCCCTGGAGCCAGACGCCACCGTCGACGACGACTACTACACTGGAGGTGCCTACTACTACGTGCAGGCCGCTGACGACAACCAAGAGTAGTTAGGAGGATCCCAGGCAGGAGGCCTGCGCCTCTTTCGATCTGTATCCCAGTTTGTGCTAGCCATCTTATGGCAACTTGTTTAACTTATGTCTGTACTCAGATATTGTTGCTTCCGTTGACTCATCTATGATCGAGCACTTGTATTCGATCCCTCGAGGCCCCTGGCTTGTATTATGATGCTTGTATGACTTATTTATGTTTTAGAGTTGTGTTGTGATATCTTCCCGTGAGTCCCTGATCTTGATCGTACACATTTGCGTGCATGATTAGTGTACGATTGAATCGGGGGTGTCACAGCGATACTTTCTCCTTCGCGAGGCCAAAAATTATATATATATAATTACGATCAGGATGAACCAGATGCATAGGATAAAACTTCTGATGAAATTCCAATTGCAATTGGTAGTAGTTCGATGATCCAATATCATCACATAGCCTAAACCATGTCAATGCCTTTCCCTTAAAATATAAAGGGAAAACCTTCTTCTTGATAACATCCTTGGGCATACCTGCAAGCTTAAATAATCCACAAACTTCATCCACATAGAGGTGCATATCGGGATGTAATGTTCCATCTACTTTAGATGGATTAGCTAGCAGTTTCTCTATCATACCCGAGGGAATTTCAAAGTAAACATTTTCAGTAGGTTCAGTAGGTTGAGGAGCAACTCTTTGCTTTACTGGTCGGGGTGAAGATACCCCGAACAAGCCCCTCGAAGGATTATTTTCCATAGTAACAAGTGACAGTAAATTTCAGCACACTATATAAATTTTTCCTTACCAAATTCCACCTACCAAAGGCGCTTCACTCCCTGGAAATGGCGCCAAAAAAGATTCTTGATGACCCAAAAGTGTAGGGGATCTATCGTAGCCCTTTCGATAAGTAAGGGTGTCAAACCCAACGAGGAGTAGAAGGAAATGACAAGCGGTTTTCAGTAAGGTATTCTCTGCAAGCACTGAAATTATCGGTAACAGATAGTTTTGTGATAAGGTAATTCGTAACGAGTAACAAGTAACAAAAGTAAACAAGGTGCAACAAGGTGGCCCAATCCTTTTTGTAGCAAAGGACAAGCCTGGACAAACTCTTATATAAAGGAAAGCGCTCCCAAGGGCACATGGGAATTATCGTTAAGCTAGTTTTCATCACGCTCATATGATTTGCGTTCGTTACTTTGATAATTTGATATGTGGGTGGACCGGTGCTTGGGTACTGCCCTTCCTTGGACAAGCGTCCACTTATGGTTAACCCCCCTCGCAAGCATCCGCAACTATGAAAGATGAATTAAGGTAAACCTAACCATAGCATGAAACATATGGATCCAAATCAGCCCCTTACGAAGCAACGCATAAACTAGGGTTTAAGCTTCTGTCACTCTAGCAACCCATCATCTACTTATTACTTCCCAATGCCTTCCTGAGGGAGTCCTGGATTAGGGGGTCTCCAGACAGCCGGACTATATCCTTTGGCCGGACTGTTGGACTATGAAGATACAAGATTGAAGACTTCGTCCCGTGTCCGGATGGGACTCTACTTGGCGTGGAAGGCAAGCTAGGCAATACAGATATGTATATATCCTCCTTTGTAACCGACCTTGTGTAACCCTAGCCCTTTCCGGTGTCTATATAAACCGGAGGGTTTTAGTCCGTAGGACAACATACAATCATACCATAGGCTAGCTTCTAGGGTTTAGCCTCTCCGATCTCGTGGTAGATCTACTCTTGTACCACCCATATCATTAATATTAATCAAGCAGGACGTAGGGTTTTACCTCCATCAAGAGGGCCCGAACCTGGGTAGAACATCGTGTCCCCTGCCTCCTGTTACCATCCGCCTTAGACGCACAGTTCGGGACCCCCTACCCGAGATCCGCCGGTTTTGACACCGACATTGGTGCTTTCATTAAGAGTTCTTCTATGTCGTCACCATCAGGCTTGATGGCTCCTTCGATCATCGTTAGCGATGCAGTCCAGGGTGAGACTTTTCTCCCCGGACAGATTTTTGTATTTGGCGGCTTTGCACTGCGGGCCAATTCCCTTAGCCATCTGGAGTAGATTGAAAGCTACGCCCCTGGCCATCAGGTCAGGTTTGGAAGCTTAAACTACACGGCCGATATCCACGGAGACTTGATCTTCGATGGATTCGAGCCTCTGCCTTGTGCGTCACGCGGTCATGATGAGTACGATTTCGCTCTACCATCAGATAGTGTTCAGGAGATCGCACCGGCAGCCGCTCCGACCCTTAATTCGGAGCCAGTTGCGCCGTCCATGGACGGGTGGATGGACCCCGCCACGGAGGCCTTACCCTCAGCGGCGATCGAGCCGAACATCGACCTTACCCTGCACGAGAGCCGTGTTGTCAGACTGCCGGATCCTTCTCTGGCCACGGATTCCGAACCGCCTGCACCCGTTCCTAGCGAATCCGATTGGGCACCGATCATGGAGTTTACCTCCGCGGATAATTTTCAGCACTCGCTCTTTGGCGATATACTGAACTCATTAAGGTCCCTCTCCTTGTCAGGAGGATCCTGGCCGAACTATGTCTGGCAGGATTGGGATGCGGATGACGAAGAAATTCGCTACCCACCCACCACCCACTTAGTAGCCACTGTCGATGACTTAACCGACATGCTCAACTTCGACTCCGAAGACATCGACGGTATGGACGACGATGCGGGAGACGAAGAGGAACCACTGCCCACAGGGCACTGGACAGCCACCTCATCATACGATATATACATGGTGGACACACCAAAAGAAGGCAATGGCGACGAGACAGCGGAGGATGACCCCTCCAAGAAGCAACCCAAGCGCCGACATCAGCGGCGCCGCTCTAAGTCCCGCCAAAGCAAAAGTGGTGATACCGGCACAGGAGATAATAACACTCTGGATAGTGCTGAAGATGGCAACAATCCCCTCCAGCACGATCTATAACAGGAGGATGGAGAGGCCAACCCTCCAGAGAGAGCGGCAGATGGAGAGGCGGAGGATGATAATTACATGCCCCCCTCCGAAGACGAGGCAAGCCTCAACGATGAAGAATTCGTCGTGCCAGAGGATCCCGTCGAACAAGAGCGCTTCAAGCGCCGGCTTATAGCCACGACAAATAGCCTTAAGAAAAAGGATCAGCAGCTTCAAGCTGATCAAGATCTGCTAGCTGACAGATGGACTGAAGTCCTCGCGGTCGAGGAATATAAACTCGAATGCCCCTCCAAGAGTTACCCAAAATGCAGGTTGCTACCCCGACTGGAGGAAGAAGCGTATGACGCGGCTGATTGGCCACCTTGTGGCCGCGATAGAGAGGCATTCCAGCCAAAAGCTCAGCCTACACCCGACACCATTCAAATAAAAATGCATGGGGAAATATGCCAGACCTGCGAGACGTACTGGAGGACAAAGCAAAACATGCAAGATCGATCTATGGATCACGAGGGTGCGCCACTATGCGAGGCGATAAATGTCACGCCGGATACAACAAAAGTAAATCCGACCGGGCCGAACACAGCGGGCAAGACTCATTGGAGCTGCGTCGTGATATAGCCCAATACAGAGGTGCTGCACACCCCTTATGCTTCACAGATGAAGTACTGGATCATCAAATCCCAGAGGGTTTCAAACCCGTAAACATAGAATCATACGACGGCACGACAGATCCTGCGGTATGGATCGAGGATTTCCTCCCGCACATCCACATGGCCCGCGGTGATGACCTACACGCAATAAAATACCTCCCACTCAAACATAAAGGACCATCTCGGCATTGGCTCAACAGCTTGCCAGCAGAGTCCATTGGCTGTTGGGAAGATCTGGAAGCCGCATTCCTCGACAACTTTCAGGGCACTTATGTGCGACCACCGGATGCCGATGACTTGAGCCACATAATTCAGCAGCCAGAGCAATCGGCCAGGCAATTCTAGACACGGTTCCTAACAAAGAAAAATCAAATCGTCGACTGCCCGGATGCAGAGGCCCTAGCAGCTTTTAAACACAACATCCGCGACGAGTGGCTAGCCCAGCACCTTGGTCAGGAAAAGCCGAAATCTATGGCAGCCCTCACGACACTCATGACCCGCTTTTGTGCCAGAGAAGACAGCTGGCTGGCTTGCAGTAATAACATATCAAAGAACCATGGTACTTTGGATACCAAGGACGGCAATAGCAGGCCACATCGCAACAAACATAAGCACCGCATTAACAGCGACAATACCGAGGATACGACAGTCAATGCCGGATTCAAAGGCTCTAAACCCGGTCAACGGAAAGATCCATTCAAAAGAAGCACTCCGGGCCCGTCCAGTTTGGACCGTATACTCGATCGCTCGTGTCAAATACACGAGGGACCCCGACAAGCCAGCCAACCACACCAACAGGGAATGTTGGGTGTTCAAGCAGGTCGGCAAGTTAATTGCCGAAAACAAAGATAAAGGGCCACATAGCGATGACGAGGAAGAGCCCCGGCAGCCGAACACCGGAGGACAGAAGAGGTTCCCCCCACAAGTGCGGACGGTGAACATGATATACGCAACCCACATCCCCAAGAGGGAGCGGAAGCGTGCGCTCAGGGACATATATGCGTTGGAGCCAGTCGCCCCAAAGTTCAACCCATGGTCCTCCTGTCCGATCACCTTCGATCGCAGGGACCACCCCACTAGTATCCGTCATGGCGGATTCGCCGCACTGGTCCTAGACCCAATCATTGACGGATTTCACCTCACTCGAGTCCTTATGGATGGCGGCAGCAGCCTGAACCTGCTTTACCAGGACATAGTGCGCAAAATGGGTATAGACCCCTCAAGGATCAAACCTACAAAAAAGACCTTTAAAGGCATCATACCAGGTGTAGAGGCCCATTGCACAGGCTCAGTCACACTGGAAGTGGTCTTTGGATCCCCGGATAACTTCCGAAGCGAAGAGTTAATCTTCGATATAGTCACGTTCCGCAGTGGTTATCATGCACTGCTCGGGCGAACCGCATTTGCGAGATTCAATGCGGTACCGCATTATGCATACCTCAAGCTCAAGATGCCAGGACCTCGGGGGGTCATCACATTCAATGGAAACACAGAGCTCTCTCTCCGCACGGAGGAGCACATTGTAGCCCTCGCAGCAGAAGCACAAAGCAGCCTAGGGGCTTCCCGCTTTGTTATTTTTCTCTTTGAGGACTTTAATATCTGGAAAGCTTGTCCGGCAGCATGATTGCCGAACACATGATGCAACAACCAAGGAGGCAGAAAGCTACATCACACCACGGAACTCCCAGGTGGATTACGATAACGAGTGAAATACTTGCTTTAATATTATTCCTCAGCTTGCCCTTGGAGGGGACATAGTCCTACTTTTGCTTATCGCACTACCTGTATCATTCTGCTCTAACGCACATTTTTTAATAAACAATGCATTGCATTAAGGCTTTTATGGCATTCTTCTTTTTATATATATATGTTCATTCGTGACATCCAGCACCCATACACTTTGGTACGGCCAATACACCAGGGGCTTAAGTACCCCACAATATGGTGTGAGAAGTCCGAACACTTTCACAAGTGCGGACCCTGAACTTATAGCATTATATGCATCAACTCCGAATCATGTCTTTGGTCAATAGTTGGGTTTTCCCGGCTCCCATGTTTTGGTACCTTACGTTCCGCTATATCGGCTAAGGTAGCACTGGGAGAACTACTGCGATTGTGCCCCGGTTCAGCTGGGCTAAGCACCTCAGTAGAGAAAGCTAAAACTGACTATCATGATAAGGCGAGAGACTGGTCGCTGTTCAAGAGGTTTTCGAGTCCTTAAAGACTTATGCCGCTTAGAGCGAGGAGTCGGCCCTGTCCGGCTTAAGGTGTGTATCACGCCCCGAATTCAGCGTTCCGAATACTAGGGGCTTCGCCAAAATTTAAAATTATAGAATTCTATGGCTAAGTGAGAGTGATAACGCATTATAGTCCGATTGCCTTGTTCGTTGTGCTGAGCACCTCCCTCGAAGGACCCAACAATGGGAACAAGAGTGCTCAGGTTTATCCTGAACACCCCAGCACTCGTGGCATGGGGGCAGAAGCCGACGACTAGCCATCTCTCAGATTTGATAAACAGCCAAACAGAAGGTAATATTTTAAATTCAAACAAGCGTTGCATAGCACATATGACCAAGTTTTTCATAACTACAAGATTACACGAGCAAGTTTACTCAAATATTATATCTTTCATACACTAGTCCGCTACGAGACGAGCACCCTTCAGGACACCCTCATAGTACATCTCGGGGTGGCGATGCTCCTTGCCCTCCGACGGCCCTTCCTTGATCAGCTTCACCGCGTCTAGCTTGGCCCATTGCACCTTCATACGGGCGAAAGCCCGGCGTGCACCTTCGATGCAGACAGACTGCTTGACGACTTCCAGCCATGGGCAGGCATCCACAAGCCGCCTCACCAGGCCGAAGTAGCTATTCGGAAGGGCGTCGCCAGGCCATAGCCGGACTATAAAGCCCTTCATGGCCTGTTCGGCCGCCTTGTGTAGCTCGACCAGCTGCTTTAGCTGGTCGCTCATAGGCACCGGGTGTTCGTTCCTAGTATACTGAGACCAGAACAGCTTCTCCGTTGAGCTTCCCTCCTCGGCCTGGTAAAACTGTGCGGCATCCGACACGCTGTGGGGCAAATCTGCGAATGCTCGTGGAGAGCTCCGGATTCGGGTAAGTAACAGGTAATTTACTTTCACATGCTTGCTTTGCATATAGAATGCCTTACCCGCTGCTATCTTCTTCATCGCATTAATCTCCTGGAGGGCCTTCTATGCTTCGGCCTTGGCACTCATTGCACTTTCACGGGCGGGGGCAAGCTCGGACTCTTGCGTCTTCAAGTCAAGCTCCAACGCCTCGTGCTTTGTCACGAGAGCGTGGAGCTCTTGCTGCACCTCGCCCACCCGTGCCTCATGCCTTTTCCGCTCGGTGCGCTCCTTGGCCGCTTTGTTTTTGGCCTCGAATAGCGCTTGCTTCAGGGTCGCCACCTCGGTCGTGGCCCCTGGCAAATTTATGATGATCCTGTCATTTTGCAATCGCATTCTTTTTATACATATCCATAGACTAGGCACTACTTACCTTTGTTCTCCTCGAGCCGCCTCTTGGCAAGGCTGAGTTCTCTCTTGGACCCCTTGAGGTCCTGCTTCAATGCAGCAACCTCCGCAGTCTGTGCGGCAGAGGCCAGCAGCGAAGCCTACATACGCATATAGACATACTTATGTTAGACTCCTGCGATATTGTTTGATCCTCTATTCGGCTTTTCTTTTTGAACACCGAACAGAGCATCAGGGGCTACTGTCTATGCGGTAATATTTTTCCTATATTTCAAAAACTTACCTCAAAGCCTGTTAGAAGGCTGGCACAGGCTTCATTCAATCCGCTCTTGGAGGACTGAACCTTCTGAACAACCGCACTCATAATAGTGTGGTGCTCCTCGTTGATGGAAGCGCTACGAAGCGCTCCCAGCAGATTGTCTGATGCCTCTGGATGGACAGAGGTCACCGGCACAGGTGTCTTGCCCCTCTTGGAAGGAGGCCGCCTGCCCGAGCCCAGAACCACTGGAGGTTCCGGCGCGGTGTTCGGCTGAGGGCCGAACTCGGAGCCTTCGGGGGCCTTGTTCCCTCTGCTCCCGGAGTCCAGAAGGTCACCTTGAGGCGCCTCCGGGACTATCTCCCCTCGACCCGGTGCCTCTTGAGACAACACCTCGGCGTTGTCCGTAGGGCAAGGGGAGGTGGCGGTCGGAAGTGGATCGCTATCCATATTCGACGAGTCCAGGGAGCCGTCTGACGAGGATACATCGATACGGGCTCGGGACGGTCTGCATAATCACGATTTGGCGTTAGGAGAAGTAGTGCGACAAAGGAATGCTACGAGTTACTCTGGTATCCGAATACTTACGACTTCATGTCACAGCCCTAGATTTGGTTGTAACCAGTTGCACAAGCATTCATGCATCATGTATATATTTATGAAAGTTGAATTGGGGAAAGTGGGAAGCCTCAGAAGTCTTTTACAAAAACGATCAACAATAAAAAGATTGTTGCAAATAAACCCAAGAAAATGTTCCTGTCAAGCTATAAAAATATTGGCAAGAGGTAAAACTCAAACCAATATTTTTGGAGTCTCAGAAATATTTATTTTGGGCCATTGAATTAATTCAATAACTATTTGCATTGGATATATATTCTTAATATAATTAATATATGTCCAATAATTCTGGAACATTTTATGTGGTTTTGTATATATTAGTTCTAGCCACATAATTATTTTCAGGATTTTATAAAATGGTTTGGTGTTAAAACTAAAACCAAAACAAATTGCAGAAAGAAATTAAAAACAGAAACAGAGAGAGAGAGAGAGCTACCTGGACTTACCTCTGCAGCCCACCTGGCGGCCCAAGTGGCCGGCCCAGCCCACCACCGCCTCCTTCCCTGTCGCCTTCCTCCTCGCGCCAGTAGGCAGAGTGCGTGTGCCCGCGGCGCGCCGGCACGCGCCGGCCACCTCCTGCTTCCCCGACCCCTTCTAGCGACACCACGGAGATGGCCCGAAGCCCCTGTCCCCTCTCCCTCACTCGCCGCTCTCTCTCCCCTCCCCTGGCTCTCTTCCTCTAGCTCAACTGAGTGAAACCGTCGCCGCCGGCCAGCGCTCGCGCGGCCACAGCCACCCCCTTGCTCCCCTGGCGCGTCGGAGAGCTCCGCCTCGTTACCCTCTTCCTCCTCACCGAGCCACATGGTGCCTGAAGCCCCTGGACGCCGCCAACACCGCCGTTCCCCTCGTCGGTCACCGTGGATCCTCGCCGTCTATTCGGGAGCTACCGGGCATCCCCGACCTCGCTCTCGCGCTCCCTGCACTCGCTGTGAGCCAATACGCCGAACCCCTCTCTTCCCATGATCTATTTCCCTCTCTAGCCGCCGTTCCCATCGAGCCTGAGAGCTCAGCTCCACCGGCGATGTCGCCACCACGGCCTGAGCTCAACCCAGCCGTGACCTTGCACCGCATCATGCTCCTGGCGCCTCCAGGAGGCTGCCTAGCCACTCCGTTGGCTCGCCCGAGCACTGCAGCCCAGCGCCCGCGCTACCCCGTACTCCGGCCGCCGCCACGAGCTCAACTCCGGCGAGGTCACTCCACCGTAGCCTCTCTCGCTTGCTCCAATGGATGCGCGAGAGTGCCAGCTCTCTATAGGTGGTCTCGGCCGCTAATTTGGTCACCGGAGGGCAAAATCCGAGCCCCTCCGCCGTCTCGGCCTCGCCGGCAACTCAACGCCGGCAAGGTTGAGCCCTGTTTAACCTCCCCAGCGTCCTGACGTGTTGGCCCGGGCCCCTGTTGAATTAGTGCTAGGTAATTAGTGTTAATTAACTTAGTTAACTAGATGAGCCACTGACATGCGGGCCTAGCCCTAGATTAGTTAAGTTAATCACCTACCTAGCACTAACAGGCACTGTTAGTTAGATGTGACACTGACACGTGGGTCCCACAGGTTAGGTTTGACCTAGACCGGGCCTGTTGACCTGCTGACGTCGGCATGACCTAATACTGACGCAGTATTACTTTTCTGGATTTAATTTAATTCAGGAAATTCCAGGAAATGTTTAGAACTTTAAAAATTCATAGAAAATCAACAGTAGCTCAGAATGAAATAATTTATATATGAAAAATTATCAGAAAAATTCAAGGAATCTATTTATGGCATTTTCATGCATCTTAGAACAACTTATGGCTGCTGTTTAGGCCAATTCATACAAATGGAATTTAAACTCTCACATATGGAGTTTAAATTTGAACCTAGGGTTCAAACCAACTCCATTTAACATGTTGCTAGTTGCATTAGCTCAAACACATTCATATTGCCATGTCATAGCATGCATCATATTGTTGCATATCGTTATGTGTTGATTGAGTTCTTTCTCAGTTGCCGGTGTTTGTCCCCTCTCGGTAGACGCTGCTCCGACGCTGTGATCATTGACACTGATGAAGACTCAATGTTATCTTCAGAAGTGCCAGGCAAGCACAACCCCCTTGTTCATTCCGATACAAGCCCACTCTCTCGCTCCTGCTCTCTTTAACAGCATTAGGACAACAACAATTCATCTATTACTTGTTGCGGTAGTTGAACCCCTTATCCTCTGCATGACCTGTCATTGCCACAGTAAATAGATGAAACCCACTAGCATGAGTAGGAGTTGTTTGAGCCCTGATGTGCCTACTCATTCATGCTTGTTTGTCATGCCTGCTACTGCTTAGAGTTGAGTTAGGTCTGATTCATCGGGGGTGAATTGGAACGGTGATGAACATGTCCTACTGTGTGTGAGCTAAGTGTGTGAACACGTTTTGGTAAAGGTAGCGGTGAGAGGCCATGTAGGAGTACATGGTGGGTTGTCTCATTGCAGCCGTCCTCAGGAACTGAGTTCTGTGTCTGTGATCCATGAACAGCTACTACCACTCATTGGGATCCTTAATTGACCCTCTCGGCTTCTTAATCACCCTAGTACTCTGTCCGGGAGTTGCAACTAGTTTCTGGTGTTTGTAGGTTATGTGTTGGCGGCCGTGCGTAGCGCTCACCCTAGGGGTGGGCTATGTTGCGGTAGATACACCATGGCACGGTGTACCGGGCACCCGTTTGGTGACTCGGGAACCCTGTTCACATCGTTTGGGGCCGTATGTGGA
This sequence comes from Triticum aestivum, assembly GCF_018294505.1. Taxonomy (NCBI): domain Eukaryota; kingdom Viridiplantae; phylum Streptophyta; class Magnoliopsida; order Poales; family Poaceae; genus Triticum; species Triticum aestivum. The sequence goes on along the minus strand of NC_057803.1, from coordinate 142,493,506 downwards.
AACCTCGGCCGGACTCCCTGCGGATGGAACCTGGATAGGCGATAAACCTGGACTAGAGACTTAAGTGTTTAGGTAGGCCGTGGCCGACACCCTCGCCAGGCTTCCGCTTGAAGGTTGCCGAGATACATGACGTGTATATGGTGGTAAGTGGTGGGAGCGTGTGTGAAGAAGTACACCCCTGCAGGGTTATCATTATCTATTCGAATAGCCGGATTCCTCGGATATGGAAACTTGGACCCCTTGCATAGTTCATAGACAAGTGAAAGTGGATACTCTAAAACTCACAAGATAAGTGTGAGTGCTATGGATGGCCTTCTCGTAGGGAGACGGGAGCAGTTCCGTAGTGGTGTATTGAATGGTGAATATGTGGACTCATGTGCGCCACCTCAAAAGAGTTGCTTGCAGTCATAGTTCAGGTTAGCCACTGAGTCAAAGCTGGCTTGCTGCAGTTAAACTCCACTACCCCCCTTGTTGATACCGATGCATATGTATCTAGTTCTGATGTAAGTCTTGATGAGTACCTTTGTACTCATGTTTGCTTAATTTATGTTTTGTAGAGAGAGACTTCAGTCTTGCTAGTAGTTCCGCGTGGACTTCGACGTTAGCTTGATACCTCAACTACGATCTTGTGCCCTCGGCAGGATCTGGTAGATAGTCGGGCTTCTCAGCCTTTTCCATTTGTAGATGTCTGTACTCAGACATGTTAAGCTTCCACATGTGCTATGATTTGTATGCTATGATTGTTGGGTCATGAGCCCCATGTTTGTAATATCTCGCTCCTCGGAGCCTAATGAATAATACTTGAGTTGTAGAGTTATGTTGTGATGCCATGTTGTATCTACACATATCGAGCATATTGTGTGTATGATTGAAATGCTTGGTATGTGTGGGATCCGACAATCTAGTGGTTTATCCTTGGCAGCCTCTCTTATGGGGAAATGTAGTCTAGTGCTTCCATGAGCCATAGTAGTCCGCTACAGCCCGGTTCACCGGAGTCCTGCTAGCCCAGCACTACTGCTCAGGACACCTGACTGGCCGGCATGTGTTTCACTTCGTTCCTGTGTCTGTCCCTTCGGGGAAATGTCACGCGGTGACATCCGGAGTCCTGCCTAGCCTGCTACAGCCCGGGTTCCCGGAGTCCTGTCAGCCCAGTGCTACAGCCCGGATTCACACGCTGCTGACCGACATGCTCGATGTGATTCATGTATGCCTGTCCCCATAGGTTAGTGCCGCTTTGGGTTCACGACTAGCCATGTCGGCCCGGGTTCTCTGTCATATGGATGCTAGCGACACTATCATATACGTGAGCCAAAAAGGCGCATATGGTCCCGGGCCATGGTAAGGCGACACCCGTGGGAATACCGTGCGTGAGGCCGCAAAGTGATATGAGGTGTTACCGGCTAGATCGATGTGACTTGGAATTGGGGTGCTGACAGCGTTGGTATCAGAGCCTGACTTCCTGTAGGATTACCAAGCCAAACTGGTCGAAGTCGAGTCTAGAAATGCTTTAGCTATGTAAGGGAATTGATTGTGGAAGGGAACGTAAGGCTCTTTTTACTCCTTTACCTTATGCCCTCTGATCTGAGTCATTCTCTTCTCATTCTACGCGGGTTAAGAAACTAGGCCTTCTCATCTATCTATCAGGATGACGTGTTACTAATTCGTAGACTTATAGGATTGTTGGATTCAAGTCTCAGTTCAGTTCCTTTTACCTCCGTTGCTCATAGCTGGCCTCAGAACCTTGATATTGTAATGTTGAGTGGTCATGCCACTATTTTGTAGGATGTCTCAAATTTTTTGAGCATTTACAACCATTATGCTGTCTGAGTCATCCCAGGTTTCTAAGTAGTATGATGCATTTGCAAACCCCTTCCTCCTGTTCCTGATGTCCATTTGGGCTAGATTAATCACACTGATCGGTGAGTTGAGGTACTTTGTTGCCTCAACATATATGTTGGAGCTATTACTATGACCCTAGGTGTTTTAGGGAGTCACCTAGTGATCTAGCCATGTTTTGTATCCCCAGTGTGTGATTCTGACCACCATTCTTGAAAGCATCCTGTGATGCCATTTAGTAGTAGGTATTCTATTCCTGGGTTCTTGAACCCGAGATTCATCCTACTTACCTAATGTTGATAGTGCTTGATAGTTCCTTTAGGATATTAGTAACCTTGCGACAGCCCTCGAGGTCCGTGGTATTTCTTCCTTCCAAATACCATGAACCGTTAAGGCAGAAGTTCTTTGAACCAAAATATCACAATCAGAGTACTCTTGAGGAGTTCTCCATTCATAATTGTGATTCTGTCAGTTCTACCTTTCTGCATGGGTTATCCGGAACAAACCTGTTGAACTTGATTCGACATACTAATCTATGCATCCACAACTCAGGAAGATATATGTCCCCTTGAGTTGTCCATCTTCATTTGTTATTCCGACCATCGTCTATCAATTGATAGTCAGGAGTAATTGTGCATCCGTGTTATCGATGTATATTATTCTCGTGGTACGTTAAGCCATTCCATTTCAGAATAATTAGGAGAAACAAACTCCAGTACCTCATCCATATCCAGGATTGGGTCAAAGTAGTTGTGTTCTGCAGATCAAATGCCAATCCAGCTTTTGCTCTGTTCTACCCTAGAGTATTACCCCCTTTATGTCAGGATTGTCATGAGAATTGCACCCTCTCTCATGAATTCTTGACCAGTGATACTTCTTACCATCATTTTTCATTCCTCGGTCCCGTGTTGTCGCAACCGGAATGCCGACAAGTGAACCATGATGTGTGAAATCAATACTCCTAGCAACTAGTTGCTAGGTAGCTAATGGACAATAATTTCTTTCTTAGCGTGTTGGTTATTGAATCATTATCCTAAGATTGATCGTGCTACCTAGTCCATTTTTCCTGGTGCACTCTTCGATCAATGAGTTAGGATTGTGTCAGTCCCTCGCTCTCTTGATCATATCGTCTTGCTCTGAAAAGCAAGATTGTTCCCGAGCTTAGGAACATATCGGTGGTTCGTGATTTTCTGAATATTTCCTCGGAAGTATCACCAGGTTGCCCCCTGACTGTTATGTTGAGCTCGTGATCAAGTTGGTTTCTTGTAAACCACCCCTTCTCCAAGAATCTGTGTTGGATACCCTGAGCTAGTTAGTTAAGCTGAACAACAACTTGGAGAGTTGGAAGATGAAAGCTTGTCCGGCTCAGTTCATTCCAAAGGGATATCCTTGTGTGTGTGTGTGTGTTGAAGAAAGATGATATTTTCATCGATTGTTCCTCGAGATCGGTTGTTGAATCTATCATCTTGTCCAAACCTTGATTTGAGTCTGGGCTATCGTCAAGTCAAATGAGAACCAACGATGTTCATAATGTTGTCCTACTCGTGGTTGTTTCCCCGAGCATACACCGTTATATCTTTTGGGTCTGACCAATGCTATCACCTTGTTCACATAATTATGGAATTCCATCTTCATGGAAATCTGGATGACCTGTTGTTGAGCCCATCGACGATATTTTCATCTTATCCATGATTCATGTTGAACATTAAGCTAGTGTTGGAAACTTTGAAAGCATTTCTTCATGCTAGCTCATGAAGCATATGTTTGGTATAAGAAGTGACTTCCTCTAATTCACGTGCATTTGATGAAAGTTGCCATCATGAATTCGAGAAAGCTTGTTTTTGCTTCCTTAGAAACCATCCCAAGTCAGTCATGCATATGTGCGAAGTATTCTGTTGTCTGGAGACTTGCAACCTTCATTCTATATGAATCCCTAGCACACCAAGCCACTGATTGATTTGTTCAAGGAGAAGAAGTTTCTTCTTAAGAGCTAGACTTATGCAAGGACTTCGATATCCTCGATGATGGTTCCCCATCTGGACTCAGTAGTGTTTTATTATAAGACTACTATGTGGTCATGCTTGTCTGGGATAGCGTGTTCACAGGTTTGTAGCAAAACCGGCTCATGTTTTGGAGCTTACCAGCATAGTCCATTTCCTGAGAATCTCGCAATGACATCTCGTCGATTTGTGTTGCAAACTTTGATTTTCTTTCTAGACTCGATGAGTCTGGAATATCCTAACACCAACCAGATCTGAATCTCGGGCAGATATGATGGTTGGAACATACTCCAAGAACTATATTGTTGGTCCCTCTGTAACCAGTAATGTGGATGTCGTGGCCAACACACCTAACCGGAAGGCCTATTATTGTAGTATCCTGGTTGAAGAAGTTAGTCACCTCCCCATAAGGATCTCGCAGGATCTGCCTCCGTAGTTATTCCTTATGGATTCTTGAGCTTCCGAAGCCTGACCTTTTACTTGATGTTCTAGATATCAAACCATATCTATGAATGGATTATCCTAGCACATCAAGGAGAACATTAGAAGCGGAGTGCTAATTGTCTCTCGGTCGATCATCCAGATTTTGTTTCCTTGGCCTCGCTAAGGTGAAATCTGAGAAAGTGTTATCTTCCTTTGCATCTGCATCATCCATCACCATTCATCATGGTGGTATGTTATGTTGCCAGGATCCTTGACACAGATATTGGTAAAACCTTGATGAATATGGAGATGCTCAAGTTCTTGAGAACACGCGTAAGCACTAGGATTTATCGTCGGCATTAACTGGGATCCGTTCTCAGTTTCTTCAATTATGCCATAACCTTTCAAACAGTGGAATCTCTCTCTACTGTTGGGTTTCTTCCCCAGTTACCAGAATCATTCCCAACATTTGCATTTTGTTCCTAGCCTGCACCTCAGTAGTTGTTGTTCAAGATCATCTTCAAAAGTGGACTTACCATGGGTCCCATCCATTTCCGATGATAAGCAAAAATCATCCATTGCGTTGTCTTCAACAAGATAGTCCACACCATCCATTCTAGTCCGGGTATGCGATCCCTTCGTACTCTGCCAAATGATTGTTGTGGTTTGCCTTAGGCTGGTATAAAGAGTTTCAATGATCTCTGAATCAAAAGTAATTCTTTTTGCCATTTAAGGTAATAACTCTACGAGTCACCTTCCCCAAGGTACCCCGCTATTGAATCATGGCAATTATTTTCTCGCCACCTTGACACCATCCACCATCTCTCTAAGCGTGGAATTGTTGCCCACCAAATCAAACCTCGTTCCTTGTTCTTCCATCCCTCTCGATGTGTTTTGTGTCCCAACTCGAGATGTTTCAACATCTCATTCCACAAGTTGATCTTGAGTGCTCGATCTTCGAGGAGATCGTTTTCTATAGAGTTCCTTTCTGTCACCGTCGTGTTGGATGAAGATCTCGAAAGGAAGGACGTCAAGATCAATTGGAGCAATGAACCAACATCTTCGGGAAGGGTAATTGGATCGACAAGATCGTGTTAGCTAGTATCCCCTCTGTCTTCTTACCTCACGTCTTGAATCTCGGGACGAGATTCTTATTTAGTGGGGGTGAGTTGTCACAGCCCTAGATTTGGTTGTAACCAGTTGCACAACATTCATGCATCATGTATATATTTATGAAAGTTGAATTGGGGAAAGTGGGAAGCCTCAGAAGTCTTTTACAAAAATGATCAACAATAAAAAAATTGTTGCAAATAAACCCAAGAAAATGTTCCTGTCAAGCTATAAAAATATTGGCAAGAGGTAAAACTCAAACCAATATTTTTGGAGTCTCAGAAATATTTATTTTGGGCCTTTGAATTAATTCAATAACTATTTGCATTGGATATATATTCTTAATATAATTAATATATGTCCAATAATTCTGGAACATTTTATGTGGTTTTGTATATATTAGTTCTAGCCACATAATTATTTTCAGGATTTTATAAAATGGTTTGGTGTTAAAAATAAAACCAAAACAAATTGCAGAAAGAAATTAAAAACAGAAACAGAGAGAGAGAGAGAGAGAGAGAGAGAGAGAGAGAGCTACCTGGACTTACCTCTGCAGCCCACCTGGCGGCCCAAGTGGCCGGCCCAGCCCACCACCGCCTCCTTCCCTGTCACCTTCCTCCTCGTGCCAGTAGGCAGAGGGCGTGTGCCCGCGGCGCACCGGCACGCGCCAGCCACCTCCTGCTTCCCCGACCCCTTCTAGCGATGCCACAGAGATGGCCTGAAGCCCCTGTCCCCTCTCCCTCACTCGCTGCTCTCTGTCTCCTCCCCTGGCTCTCTCCCTCTAGCTCAACCAAGCGAAACCGTCGCCGCCGACCAGCGCTCACGCGGCCACAGCCACCCCCTTGCTCCCCTGGCGCGTCCGAGAGCTCCGCCTCGTTCCCCTCTTCCTCCTCACCGAGCCACATGGTGCCTGAAGCCCCTGGATGCCGCCAACACCGCCGTTCCCCTTGTCGGTTGCCGTGGATCCTCGCCGTTGATTCGGGAGCTACCGGGCGTCCCCGACCTCGCTCTCGCGCTCCCTGCACTCGCTGTGAGCCAATACGCCGAACCCCTCTCTTCCCATGATCTATTTCCCTCTCTAGCCATCGTTCCCATCGAGCCCGAGAGCTCAGCTCCGCCGGCGATGTTGCCACCACGGCCTGAGCTTGACCCAGCCGTGACCTTGCACCGCATCATGCTCCTGGCGCCTCCAGGAGGCTGCCTAGCCACTCCGTTGGCTCGCCCGAGCACTGCAGCCCAGCGCCCGCGCTACCCCGTACTCCGGCCGCCGCCACGAGCTCAACTCCGGCGAGCTCACTCCACTGCAGCCTCTCTCGCTTGATCCAATGGATGCGCGAGAGTGCCAGCTCTCTGTAGGTGGTCTCGACCGCTAATTTGGTCACTGGAGGGCAAAATCCGAGCCCCTCCGCCGTCTCGGCCTCGCCGGCGACTCAACGCCGGCAAGGTTGACCCTTGTTTGACCTCCCCGGCGTCCTGACGTGTGGGCCCGGGCCCCTGTTTAATTAGTGCTAGGTAATTAGTGTTAATTAACTTAGTTAAATAGATGAGCCACTGACATGCGGGCCCAGCCCTAGATTAGTTAAGTTAACCACCTACCTAGCACTAACAGGCACTATTAGTTAGATGTGACACTGACACGTGGGTCCCACAGGTCAGGTTTGACCTGGACCGGCCCTGTTGACTTGCTGACGTCGACATGACCTAATGCTGACGCAGTATTACTTTTCTGGATTTAATTTAATTCAGGAAATTCTAGGAAATGTTTAAAACTTTAAAAATTCATAGAAAATCAACAGTAGCTCAGAATGAAATAATTTATATATGAAAAATTATCAGAAAAATTCAAGGAATCTGTTTATGGCATTTTCATGCATGTTAGAACAACTTATGGCTGCTGTTTAGGCCAATTCATACAAATGGAATTTAAACTCTCACATATGGAGTTTGAATTTGAACCTAGGGTTCAAACCAACTCCATTTAACATGTTGCTAGTTGCATTAGCTCAAACACATTCATATTGCCATGTCATAGCATGCATCATATTGTTGCATATCATCATGTGTTGATTGAGTTCTTTCTCAGTTGCCGGTGTTTGTCCACTCTTGGTAGACGCTGCTCCGACGCTATGATCGTTGACACTAATGAAGACTCAATGTTATCTTCAGAAGTGCCAGGCAAGCACAACCCCCTTGTTCATTCTGATACAAGCCCACTCTCTCGCTCCTGCTCTCTTTTACTGCATTAGGACAACAATGATTCATCTGTTACTTGTTGCGGTAGTCGAACCCCTTATCCTCTGCATGACCTGTCATTGCCACAGTAAATAGATGAAACCCACTAGCATGAGTAGGAGTTGTTTGAGCCCTGATGTGCCTACTCATTCATGCTTGTTTGTCATGCCTGCTACTGCTTAGAGTTGAGTCAGGTCTGATTCATCGGGGGTGAATTGGAACGGTGATGAACATGTCCTACTGTGTGTGAGCTAAGGGTGTGAACACGTTTTGGTAAAGGTAGTGGTGAGAGGCCATGTAGGAGTACATGGTGGGTTGTCTCATTGCAGCCGTCCTCAGGAACTGAGTTCTGTGTCTGTGATCCATGAACAACTACTACCACTCATTGGGATCCTTAATTGACCCTCTCGGCTTCTTAATCACCCTAGTACTCTCTCCAGGAGTTGCAAGTAGTTTCTGGTGTTTGTAGGTTATGTGTTGGCGGCCGTGCGTAGCGCTGACCCTAGGGGTGGGCTATGTTGCGGTAGATACACCGTGGCACGGTGTACCGGGTGCCCGTTTGGTGACTCGGGAACCCTGTTCACATCGTTCGGGGCCGTATGTGGAAACCTCGGCCGGACTCCCTACGGATGGAACCTGGATAAGCGATAAACCTGGACTAGAGACTTAAGTGTTTAGGTAGGCCGTGGCCGACACCCTCGCCAGGCTTCCGCTTGAAGGTTGCCGAGATACATGACGTGTATATGGTGGTAAGTGGTGGGAGCGTGTGTGAAGAAGTACACCCCTGCAGGGTTATCTTTATCTATTCGAATAGCCGGATTCCTCGGATATGGAAACTTGGACCCCTTGCATAGTTCATAGACAAGTGAAAGTGGATACTCTAAAACTCGCAAGATAAGTGTGAGTGCTATGGATGGCCTTCTCGTAGGGAGACGGGAGCAGTTCCGTAGTGGTGTATTGAATGGTGAATATGTGGACTCGTGTGCGCCACCACAAAAGAGTTGCTTGCAGTCATAGTTCAGGTTAGCCACTGAGTCAAAGCTGGCTTGCTGCAGTTAAACTCCACTACCCCCCCCCCTTGTTGATACCGATGCATATGTAGCTAGTTCTGATGTAAGTCTTGATGAGTACCTTTGTACTCACGTTGCTTAATTTATGTTTTGTAGAGAGAGACTTCAGTCTTGCTAGTAGTTCCGTGTGGACTTCGACGTTAGCTTGATACCTCAACTACGATCTTGTGCCCTCGGCAGGATCTGGTAGATAGTCGGGCTTCTCAGCCTTTTCCATTTGTAGATGCCTGTACTCAGACATGTTAAGCTTCCGCATGTGCTATGATTTGTATGCTATGATTGTTGGGTCATGAGACCCATGTTTGTAATATCTCGCTCCTCGGAGCCTAATGAATAATACTTGAGTTGTAGAGTTATGTTGTGATGCCATGTTGTATCTACACATATCGAGCATATTGTGTGTATGATTGAAATGCTTGTATGTGTGGGATCCGACAATCTAGTGGTTTATCCTTGGCAGCCTCTCTTATGGGGAAATGTAGTCTAGTGCTTCCATGAGCCATAGTAGTCCGCTACAGCCCGGTTCACCGGAGTCCTGCTAGCCCAGCACTACTGCTCAGGACACCTGACTGGCCGGCATGTGTTTCACTTTGTTCCTGTGTCTGTCCCTTCGGGGAAATGTCACGCGGTGACATCCGGAGTCCTGCCTAGCCTGCTACAGCCTGGGTTCCCGGAGTCCTGTTGGCCCAGTGCTACAGCCCGGATTCACACGCTGCTGACCGACATGCTCGATGTGATTCATGTATGCCTGTCCCCATAGGTTAGTGCCGCTTTGGGTTCACGACTAGCCATGTCGGCCCGGGTTCTCTGTCATATGGATGCTAGCGACACTATCATATACGTGAGCCAAAAAGGCTCATACGGTCCCGGGCTAGATCGATGTGACTTGGAATCGGGGTGCTAACACTTCGCCAGGGGCTTGGCCCTGGGCAGCCACTCGTCTTTGCCTTCGACGGCGGTGGTGGAACTGCCCGGAAGGAGAGTCCTTCCCTTCTTGGACCCTTCGCCCCCCCCAGTTGAGGCGGCCTTCCTTTTCTTGTCTCCCCCGACTGGAGGGGGAGCGTCTTCATCTTCCTCCTCGTCTTCGTGGGAGGAGTGCGCCGCAGAGTTATCAGACGATAAGTCCGATAAACCATGGCGCCGGGAACTCTTTCGGGTTCCCTTGGCCTTCTTGGTCTTCTCCGGCACCTTGTAAGGAGCCGAAGTCAGCATCTCTGTCAGGAGAGCGTCTGCTGGGCCTTCGGGCAAAGGAGCCGGCCAGTCGATCTATCCGGCCGTGTCCTGCCAGTCCTGTCAAAGGTACGGGAGCTTAGATCCCGCATAGAGTCAAACTATGAAAAACAAGCATCCTGTAAACGATAAAACAGCTTACCGCGCTGGCTTGGCGCTTCGTGCAGAATCCGCGATCCTCGGTAGTGGGAGGGGGAACCTTGGTGCCCTTGAATAGCACCTTCCAGGCATCCTCGTGTGTTGTGTTGAAGAGCCTGTTCAGAGTTTGGTGTTGGGCCGGGTCGAACTCCCACAAGTTGAAAGCCCGTTGTTGACACAGGAGGATCCGACGGATGAGCATGACCTGGACTACGTTGACGAGTTTGAGCTTCTTACTCACCATGTTTTGGATACATGTTTGGAGTCCGGTCAGCTCTCCCGAACTACCCCAGGACAGGCCCTTCTCTTGCTAGGAGGTGAGCCGCGTGGGGATGCCAGATCGGAACTCGGGGGACGCTGCCCATGCAGGGTCACTGATACGTCTCCAACGTATCTATAATTTTTGATTGCTCCATGCTATATTATCTACTGTTTTGGACTATATTGGGCTTTATTTTCCACTTATATATTATTTTTGGCACTAACCGATTAACCGGAGGCCCAGCCCAGAATTGTTGTTTGCCTATTTCAGTGTTTCGGATAAACAGAATATCAAACGGAGTCCAAACGGAATAAAATCTTCGGAAACGTGATTTTCTCACCGAACGTAATCCAGGAGACTTGGACCCTACTGCAAGGGATCAAAGAGGTGGTCACGAGGGTGGGGGGCGCGCCCCCTAGGGCGCGCCCCCTGCCTCGTGGGCCCCTCGGTGCTCCAGCGATGTAGTCCTTCCTCCTATATATACACACATACCCCAAACAATCAGAACAGGAGCCAAAAACCTAATTCCACCGCCGCAACTTTCTGTATCCACAAGATCCCATCTTGGGGACTGTTCCAGAGCTCCGCCGGAAGAGGGTCGTTACCACAGAGGGCTTCTACATCATCCTAGCCCCTCCGATGAAGTGTGAGTAGTTTACCTCAGACCTTCGGGTCCATAGTTAGTAGCTAGATGGCTTCTTCTCTCTCTTTGAATCTCAATACAAAGTTCTCCCCCTCTCTTGTGGAGATCTATTCGATGTAATCTTCTTTTTGCGGTGTGTTTGTTGAGATCGATGAATTGTGGGTTTATGATCAAGTCTATCTATGAATAATATTTTTATCTTCCCTGAATTCTTTTATGCATGATTGGTTATCTTTGCAAGTCTCTTCGAATTATTCGTTTGGTTTGGCCAACTAGATTGGTAGTTCTTGCCGTGGGAGAAGTGCTTAGCTTTGGGTTCGATCTTGCGGTGTCCTTACCCAGTGACAGAAGGGACAGCAAGGCACGTATTGTATCGTTGCCATCGAGGATAACAAGATGGGGTTTATTTCATATTGCATGAATTTATCTCTCTACATCATGTCATCTTGCTTAAGGCGTTACTCTGTTTTTAACTTAATACTCTAGATGCATGTTGGATAGCGGTCGATGAGTGGAGTAATAGTAGTAGATGCAGAATCATTTCGATCTACTCGTCATAGACGTGATGCCTATATACATGATCATGCCTAGATATTCTCATAATTACGCTCAATTCTATCAATTGCTCAGCAGTAATTTGTTCACCCACCGTAGAATACTTATGCCCTTGAGAGAAGCCACTAGTGAAACCTATGGCCCCCGGGGTCTATTCTCATCATATCAATCTCCATCACTTTTATATTGTTTTGCTATTTACTTTGCCTTTACTTTTTACTTTGCATCTTTATATCAAAAATACCAAAAATATTCTATCTATCAAATCTCACTCTCGTAAGTGACCATGAAGGGCTTGACAACCGCTAATCGTGTTGGTTGCGAGTAGCTATCGCTTTGTGCAGGTACGAGGGACTTGAGCGTGGGCTCCTACTAGATTGATACCTTGGTTCTCAAAAACTGAGGGAAATACTTACGCTACTCTGCTGCATCATCCCTTCCTCTTCGGGGAAAACCAACGCAAGCTCAAGACGTAGCAAGAAGGATTTCTGGCGCCGTTGTCGGGGAGTCTACACAAAAAGTCAACATACCAAGTACCCATCACAATCCCTATCTCTCGCATTACATTATTTGCCATTTGCCTCTCGTTTTCCTCGCCCCCCAATTCACCCTTGCCGTTTTATTCGCCCCCTCTCTCTATCCTCCCTCTCTATTTGCCTTTTTTGCCCGTTTCTTGTTTGCTCGTATGGTTGGAATAGTCATTTATTTATTACTAAACAGAGAAGCTAAGATCTATGGATCCTCATCCACTTGCCAATCTTTTTAAGAGATCAAATTATGATGAACCAATTCCTAGTGATTTGGATGCACTAGATTATCTTTATAAGGTTTTGCCTAAAATCCGTAAAGTGACTCATGATAGATCTTTGAATAAAAAGCATGATTGCAATGATTATATTATAAATTCTTTTGATGTCAATTGTGCTAATAAGATGCAAAACCCTAAGCTTGGGTATGCTAGTTTCGCAATGTCCTCTACTTGTTACAATAATCATGATTGGGGTGATTCTTCTTATGATCTTGAAAATTTATTTAAGCCCTATGATGAATATGAAATTGATAATAGTGTTTGCAATATTATTGAAAGTGGGTTTGGAAGAGTGTCAACTTTAGATCCCACATATTTGGAGAATGTTCAATCTTATGAAAATCTTGATAAAAGTGGGTTTGGAGAAGTCATGACTTTAGTTAATGTTAATCCCACTATTTTGGAAGAGTGTCAACTTTGCATGCATGTGGATCATATTGAAAATATTTTATGTGATAGCTATTTTGTGGAATTTGCTTATGATCCTACATGTAATTACTATGATAGGGGAAAATATGGTTGTAGAAATTTTCATGTTACTAAATTACCTCTCGTTATGTTGAGATTGCTATTGTTTCTTTCCTCTTCCTTGCATATGCTAGTTTTTGCTTGCCTTGATAATTTGTTTGCCTATAAGATGCCCATGCATAGGAAGTATATTAGACTTAGATGTGTTTTTCACATGCTTTATGATGCTCCTTTTGTGCTTCAATTCTTGTCTTTCATGTGAGCATCGTTAAAATTATCAATGCCTAGCTATAAGGCTTTAAAGAAAAGCTCTTGTTGGGAGTCAACCCAATATTTATCCTTGATGTTATTAAATAAATAAATTATTTAGCCTCTGTTTTGGTTGTGTTTTTTATGTTTAATTAGTGTTTGTGCCAAGTAGAACCGTTGGGAAGACTTGGGGAAAGTCTTGTTGAACTTGCTGTAAAAAACAGAAACTTTAGCACTCACGAGAACTGCTGTAATTTTTATTTGAAGAGTGCTATTTAGTTAATTATTTTTTCATATGATTAATAGATAAATTCCTCACGTCCAGCAATTTACTTTAGAATTTTTGGGGTTCCATATTTTGCGCTAGCTACAGATTACTACAGACTGTTCTGTTTTTCGTGTGTTGTTTGCTTATTTTGATGAATCTATGGCTAGTAAAATAGTTTATAATCCATAGATAAGTTGGAATACAGTAGGTTTAACACCAATATAAATAAAGAATGAGTTCATTACAGTACCTTGAAGTGGTCTTTTGTTTTCTTTCGCTAATGGAGCTCACGAGTTTTCTATCTTGAGTTTTGTGTTGTGAAGTTTTCAAGTTTTGGGTGAATTCTTTTGATGGATCATGGAACAAGGAGTGGAAAGAGCCTAAGCTTGGGGATGCCCATGGCACCCCCAAGATAATCCAAGGACACCAAAAAGTCAAAGCTTGGGGATGCCCCAGAAGGCATCCCCTATTTTCGTCCACTTCCATCGGTAATTTACTTGGAGCTATATTTTTATTCACCAACATGATATGTGTTTTGCTTGGAGCATCTTGTATTATTTGTGTCTTTGTTTGTTAGTATGCCACAATCATCCTTGCTGTACACACCTTTTTATAGAGCCATACATGAATTAAAATTTGATAGAATACTCTATGTGCTTCACTTATATCTTTTGAGCTAAGTAGTTTTGCTCTATGTGCTTCACTTATATCTTTTGAGCTAGATAGTTTTGCTCTATGTGCTTCACTTATATCTTTTGAGCTAGATAGTTTTGCTCTATGTGCTTCACTTATATCTTTTGAGTGTTATAATTTTGCTCTATGTGCCTCACTTAGATCTTTTAGAGCACGGTGGTGGATTCATTTTAAAGAAACTATTGATCTCTCATGCTTCACTTAAATTAATTTGAGAGTCTCTTAATAGCATGGTAATTTGCCTAATAATAATATGCTTGGTATTCAAGATTTGTGAAACTTTCTTTTGAGTGTGTTGAATACTAAGAAAAGATTGAAGCATGATAATTGTTTTGAGATATGGAGGTGATAATATTAAAGTCATGCTAGTTGAGTAGTTGTGAATTTAAAGAATACTTGTGTTGAAGTTTGTGATTCCCGTAGCATGCACGTATGGTGAACAGTTATGTGATGAAGTCGGAGCGTGATTTATTTATTGATTGTCTTCCTTATGAGTGGTGGTCGGGGACGAGCGATGGTCTTTTCCTACCAATCTATCCCCCTAGGAGCATGCGCATAATACTTTGCTTTGATAACTTCTAAATTTTTGCAATAAGTATATGAGTTCTTTATGACTAATGTTGAGTCCATGGATTATACGCACTCTCACCCTTCCACCCTTGCTTGCCTCTCTAATACCACGCACCTATCGCTGGTATCATACACCTACCATATACCTTCCTCAAAACAGCCACCATACCTACCTATTATGGCATTTCCATAGCCATTCCGAGATATATTGCCATGCAACTTCCCACCATCTAGTTCATCATGACACATCCATCATTGTCATATTGCTTAGCATGATCATGTAGTTGACATCGTATTTGTGGCAAAGCCACCGTTCATAATTCTTTCATACTTGTCACTCTTGATTCATTGCATATCCCGGTACACCGCCGGAGGCATTCATATAGAGTCATACTTTGTTTTAGTATCGAGTTGTAATCATTGAGTTGTAAATAAATAGAAGTGTGATGATCATCATTCAATAGAGCATTGTCCCGAAAAAGGGAGAAAGGCCAAAGAAAAAAAGAAGGCCCAAAAAAATAAGAATAAATAAATAAGGGGCAATGCTACTATCCTTTTTTCTTCCACACTTGTGCTTCAAAGTGGCACCATGATATAGCAAGTCTCATATATTGTGCTTCAAATTAGCACCATGTTCTTCATATAGAGAGTCTCATATGTTGTCACTTTCATATACTAGTGGGAATTTTACGTTATAGAACTTGGCTTGTATATTCCAATGATGTGCTTCCTCAAATTGCCCTAGGTCTTCGTGAGCAAGCAAGTTGGATTCACACCCACTAGTTTCTTTTGTTGAGCTTTCATACATTTATAGCTCTAGTGCATCCGTTGCATGGCAATCCCTACTCACTCACATTGATATCTATCGATGGGCATCTCCATAGCCCGTTGATGCGCCTAGTTGATGTGAGACTATCTTCTCCTTTTTGTCTTCTCCACAACCACCATTCTATTCCACCTATAGTGCTATATCCATGGCTCACGCTCATGTATTGCGTGAAGATTGAAAAAGTTTTGAAAAAGTTAGAGTATGAAACAATTGCTTGGCTTGTCATCGGGGTTGTGCATGATTTAAATACTTTGTGTGGGGAAGATGGAGCATAGCCAGACTATATGATTTTGTAGGGATAACTTTCTTTGGCCATGTTATTTTGAGAAGACATAATTGCTTTGTTAGTATGCTTGAAGTATTATTATTTTCTATGTCAATATAAACTTTTGTCTTGAATCTGAATATTCATACCACAATTAAGAAGATTTGCATTGAAATTATGCCAAGTAGCACTCCGCATCAAAAATTCTCTTTTTATCATTTACCTACTCGAGGACGAGCAGGAATTAAGCTTGGGGATGCCCGATACGTCTCCAACGTATCTATAATTTTTGATTGCTCCATGCTATATTATCTACTGTTTTGGACTATATTGGGCTTTATTTTCCACTTTTATATTATTTTTGGGACTAACCTATTAGCCGGAGGCCCAGCCCAGAATTGCTGTTTTTTTGCCTATTTCAGTGTTTCAGATAAACAGAATATCAAATGGAGTCCTAACGAAATAAAATCTTCGGAAACGTGATTTTATCACCGAACGTAATCCAGGAGACTTGGACCCTACTGCAAGGGATCAAAGAGGTGGTCACGAGGGTGGGGGGTGCCCCCCCTAGGGCGCGCCCCCCTGCCTCGTGGGCCCCTCGGTGCTCCACCGACGTACTCCTTCCTCCTATATATACACACGTACCCCCAAACGATCAGAACAGGAGCAAAAAACCTAATTCCACCGCCGCAACTCTCTATATCCACGAGATCCCATCTTGGGGCCTGTTCCGAAGCTCCACCGGAAGAGGGCCGTCATCACGGAGGGCTTCTACATCATCCTAGCCCCTCCGATGAAGTGTGAGTAGTTTACCTCAGACCTTCGGGTCCATAGTTAGTAGCTAGATGGCTTCTTCTCTCTCTTAGAATCTCAATACAAAGTTCTCCCCCTCTCTTGTGGAGATCTATTCAATGTAATCTTCTTTTTGCCGTGTGTTTATTGAGACCGATGAATTGTGGGTTTATGATCAAGTCTATCTATGAATAATATTTGAATCTTCTCTGAATTCTTTTATGCATGATTGGTTATCTTTGCAAGTCTCTTTGAATTATCCGTTTGGTTTGGCCAACTAGATTGGTAGTTCTTGCCATGGGAGAAGTGCTTAGCTTTGGGTTCGATCTTGCGTTGTCCTTACCCAGTGACAGAAGGGGCAGCAAGGCACGTATTGTATCATTGCCATCGAGGATAACAAGATGGGGTTTATTTCATATTGCATGAATTTATCTCTCTACATCATGTCATCTTGCTTAAGGCGTTACTCTGTTTTTAACTTAATACTCTAGATGCATGCTGGATAGCGGTCGATGAGTGGAGTAATAGTAGTAGATGCAGAATCGTTTCGATCTACCTGTCACGGACGTGATGCCTATATACATGATCATGCCTAGATATTCTCATAATTATGCTCAATTTTATCAATTGCTCAACAGTAATTTGTTCACCCACCGTAGAATACTTATGCTCTTGAGAGAAGCCACTAGTGAAACCTATGGCCCCCGGGTCTATTCTCATCATATCAATCTCCATCACTTTTATATTGTTTTCCTATTTACTTTGCCTTTACTTTTTACTTTGCATCTTTATATCAAAAATACCAAAAATATTCTATCTATCAGATCTCACTCTCATAAGTGACCATGAAGGGCTTGACAACCCCTAATCGCGTTGGTTGCGAGTAGCTATCTCTTTGTGTAGGTACGAGGGACTTGAGCATGGGCTCCTACTGGATTGATACCTTGGTTCTCAAAAACTGAGGGGAAATACTTATGCTACTCTGCTGCATCATCCCTTCCTCTTCGGGGAAAACCAACGCAAGCTCAAGACATAGCAGTCACGCGGCTCGGTGATGTAGAACCACCCCAATTGCCACCCCTTTATGGTCTCCATGAAGGAGCCCTCGAGCCATGTGACATTGGGCATCTTGCCCACCATGGCGCCTGTGCACTCCGCTTGGCGGCCGCTCACTACCTTCGGCTTGACATTGAAGGTCTTCAGCCATAAGCCGAAGTGGGGCTTGATGCGGAGGAAGGCCTCGCACATGACGAGAAACACCGATATGTTGAGGATGAAGTTCGGGGCCAGATCGTGGAAATCCAGGCCGTAGTAGAACATGAGCCCCCGGACGAATGGGTGGAGAGGGAATCCCAGTCCGCGGAGGAAGTGGGTAAGGAACACTACCCTCTCGTGGGGCCTGGGGGTGGGGATGAGCTGCCCCTCATCTGGGAGCCGGTGCGCGATGTCTTCGGGTAGGTATCCGGCTCTCCTCAGCTTCTTGATGTGTCCCTCCGTGACGGAGGAGACCATCCACCTGCCTCCCGCTCCGGACATGGTTGGAAAAGGTTGAGGTGGGAAATGCGGACTTGGGCGCTGGAGCTCGAGTGTGCGAAGATGGATGAGCAAAGGAGGAAGAAGGCATGGATGTAAAGGTGAATACTTGTCCCTTTATATGGGCGACCGAAACTATGTGCCCCCACTAGCCTAGTAAAACTCGCTTATCCCCCAAGCGCCGTAATCGATGGTGCGGTTGGGTTACCCACGCCCGTATTGATGAGAATCCTGTAATAAGGGGAACACGATCTCTGCTTTGACAAGACGTGTCAAGGAACTGCATCGCGTTATGTGCAGGGCTAGTTAAAGAAAATGGTTCAAATAATCACTGGGCCATGGCATAATGTCATGTTGCCAAGACGTGTCAGCAGATTAGATTTATGGAAATATTATTCTCTCTGCGGTGGTATGTGGAACTTATTTTGCAGGGCCGGACACTATCCTTGTATTCAAAATTTTCCATGGTGTATTCGGAGGAGGAACCCGCCTTGCAATGCCGAAGACAATACTACGCGCCGGACTCATCGTCATTGAAGCCCGGTTTAGGGGCTACTGAGGGAGTCCTGGATTAGGGGGTCTCCGGACAGCTGGACTATATCCTTTGGCCGGACTATTGGACTATGAAGATACAAGATTGAAGACCGTCCCGTGTCCGGATGGGACTCTACTTGGCGTGGAAGGCAAGCTAGGCAATACGGATATCTATATCTCCTCCTTTGTAACCGACCTTGTGTAACCCTAGCCCTTTCCGGTGTCTATATAAACCGGAGGGTTTTAGTCCGTAGGACAACATACAATCATACCATAGGCTAGCTTCTAGGGTTTAGCCTCTCTGATCTCGTGGTAGATCTACTCTTGTACTACCTATATCATCAATATTAATTAAGCAGGACGTAGAGTTTTACCTCCATCAAGAGGGCCCGAACCTGGGTAAAACATCGTGTCCCCTGCCTCCTATTACCATCCGCCTTAGACGCATAGTTCAGGACCCCCTACCCGAGATCCGCCGGTTTTGACACCGACACTTCCCCTAGGCCCAAACAATGGTGAAGTGTCATGTAGTTGATGTTCACATAACACCACTAGAGGAAAGCCAACATACATCTCATCAAAATATCGAACGAATACCAAATTCAGATGACTACTTATAGCAAGACTTCTCCCATGTCCTCAGGAATAAAATGTAACTACTCACAAATCATATTCATGTTCATAATCAGAGGGGTATTAATATGCATAAAGGATCTGAACATATAATCTTCCACCGAATAAACCAACTAGCATCAACTACAAGGAGTAATCAACACTACTAGCAACCCATAGGTACCATTCTGAGGTTTTGAGACAAAGGTCGGATAGAAGAGATGAACTAGGGGTTGAGAGGAGATGGTGCTGGTGAAGATCTTGATGGAGATTGACCGCCTCCCGATGAGAGGATCGATGGTGACGATTTCCCCCTCCCGGAGGGATGTTTCCCCGGCAGAACAGTTCCGCCAGAGCCCTAGATTGGTTCTGCCAAGGTTCCGCCTCGTGACGGCGGCGCTTCATCCTGAAAGCTTCCTTTTGATTTTTTTCAGGGCAAAAGACACCTTATACCAGAAGATGGGCATCGGCAGCCTGCGAGGTGCACTACAAAAAAAGACACATCTATGACATTTTGGGCTGAACGATTTTTTTTCTGTCATACATATGACACTTCTATGACGATAATTGTGACAAAACCCGGTATCATCATAGATGTGGTGGGCTCCTACTTCTATGACAAAAAATCATGACAGAAAATGGGCTTTTCGTCCTGGGCGGGCCAGAGACGCAGCTGCATGACATTCTTTGGGCCGTCCATGACAGAAAAAACCGTGGTAGAAGCGAGGGGGAGGAAAATTTCGGGGGGTTCCCGGTTACGGTGGGAGGTCGGGGGCCGAGCGATGCGCGTTTCGCTCGTACACGTACGCGCGTGTGTGCGAGGTGTTGGCTCTAAATGAACCCGAGCGAGGCGTTGGGTCTAACTAAACCCGAGCGATTGCACTGCAGGCTACGCATTACTGAACCCGAGCTATCGATCGATGGCTGTTAACTGAACCCGATCGAGCGATTCCTTTGCTACTGCTGCTAACTGAAGCCGATCGATGCTGCCTCTGGATGAACAGTGAGCATTGCGGGGGGGTGGATGAATAGTTCCCGGTGGGGGTGGATGAACAGGACCCCGTGGTGTTGCCTCTGGATGAACAGGACCCCGATCGATCGAGCCGGTTGGGGCTGGATGAACAGGACCACCCCTTGGAGGGCAGGATGAATAGTAGACGGTGGAGGGCAGGATGAACAGTAGCCCATGGAGGGGTGGTTGAACAGGAGCCCGCGGAGAGGGCTGGTTGAACAGTAGCCGGTGGAGTAGCGCGCGGTGGAGGCTGGATGAACAGGAGCCCGTGGATGAACAGTCGCAGGTGGAGGCTGGAGGAGGTCGACGGTGGATGAACAGTAGCTCGTGGAGGCTGGAGGGGGTCGACGGTGGAGATGAACAATATCCCGTGGAGTCCCGTTTTGCGGTACGCCACACCCCTCCCGATGAACATGACCCCCGTTTCGACCGTAGCGCTCCAACACAAGTCCGTTTCGTCCGTTTTGCGGTACGCCACACCCCTCTCGATCAACAGGACCCCCGTTTCGACCGTAGGAGGTTTGTTTCCTCCGTTTTGCGGTACGCCAGACCCCTCCCGATCAACAGGACCCCGTTCCGAACGTAGGAGGTTCGTTTCCTCCGTTGTGCGGTATGCCAGGCCTCGTTTCCATTGCCTGTTCCGTCCAAGCCCTCCCGATGAACATGACCACACATTCCGTTCCGACCCAGCCGGTTGGCTCCCACGCGTTCCATTGCCTCCCGATGAACACGACGCATTCCGTTGCCTCCCCATGAACACGACGCATTCCGTTGCCTCCCCATGAACACGACGCATTCCGTTGCCTCCCCATGAACATGACGCATTCCGTTGCCTCCCCATGAACACGACGACGACGCTATTTATCCGTTCCGACCCAGCCATGTACAAGAGCCCTCGCCGTACGTATGCACGAGTAGGCGTTCGAGACCCCGCCCGTATGTACACATACGTGGCCGTATTTTCTTTCTTGCACCCTGGCTGCTGTACGTACGTGTACATGCTACATGCGCGCCTCTACGACGACACATGCGCGCCTCTACATCGTCCAGTATGTACGTACACGTTCGCGACCAAAATGACAACGCTACGTACGCTTTGACCAGGTGGGTCCCGACTGTCACGCACTTCCTTGCCTGCGAAGATGTAGCTGGTGGGTCCCAGCAATCAGGGGGCGAATCGTTTTTTTGCCCAGACGCACTTCCTTGCATGCGAAGATGTAGCTGGTGGGTCCCAGCAGTCAGGGGGAAACGGTTTTTTCGCGAAATACAGTGGCCCGTCCGGTGGGTCCTAGCTGTCAGGTGGAGGAATCATTATTTTCCGCGTAATAAGGAGGCACTTCCTTGCTGCGGCCGTGGACCCAGCTGTCAGCCTCTCCACATACAGTCCATGTCCGATGGAAGTCATTCCTTGACCACGTTGACCACGCCGCGCCAAGAGCACCAGGGCAGTGGACGACGGCGAGGCCTAGGAAGGGGACGACACAGAGGCAGGGAAGACTCGGCAGTTGTTTCCCACGCGGAGGGGAGTACGACTGTACGAGGGTTTACTGGTTCGTCTGTCGTCGCCGAAGAATGACAACAGGTGTGGGTGAGTACAGGGATGGCTGGGCCAGTGATAGGAGTACGGTCGGGCGGTGAGGCCTGCGCGGCAGCACAGCCGACCGCGAGGAGGAGGGAGCAGGCAGTCCCACCGACGCTTGTTTGAGCGGCTGGAGCAGGAAGAGCAGAGATTGAAGAAGCACGACGGCCGTTGGATGGACATCCAACAATCAGTGCTTGTGTGTCAACCTTTTTTAGGAAAGCCTCAAATCTGTGGAACACAGCATACAGCCCATCTGCCATTATTTCTAATAATTTACAGTCCATTTGCTAATTCTTAAGGTTTTTTTGGAGCCCATATTCTTTTTGTTAGCATTACAGCCCATATTGTGGCAACGGTTAAAAAATTATACGAAATTTTGCATATTTCGGTGCGGTCTGAACTGTTTTTAATCCCAAAATTTTGACTCACATTCAAACTGATTTTAAAAATAAATGTATATCAATATAAAATCCAACAAATTCTCCACGCATAAAAATTAATGTAATTTAAACTCTTGAAATGAAAAAAAGATATTTGAAACTAATTGCTGGTTTGATGTGTTTTAAAAATGTACAACCCATTTCTCATTACTAATGGGCCATTTTCTCGGCCAGCCAAATCAAAGCTCTCCTTGTCTTGAAAGATTTGCAGCCCAACAGGCCTGACAAAGCGACTTACTTGGCAAATCATAAAAAAACTGGGCCGTGGCCGTGGACCCAGCTGTCAGCCTCTCCACGCACAGTACTCTTCCGACGGAAGTCATTCCTTGACCACGTTGACCACGCCGCGCGGAGAGCACCACGGCGGTGGACGACGGCGAGGCCTAGGAAGGGGACGACGCGGCAGTGGAAGCCCGCGCGGAGAGGACTACGAGGTTCACTGGTTCGGCTATGGTGTGAGGCTGTCGTCGCTGCAGGGCCTGGCCAGCGGTGGGAATAGTAGGGGCGGTGAGGCCTCTGTGGCAGCACAACCGGCCACGGGAGGCAGGAGCATGCTGCATGACCGGCGCTGCTTTGGGCGGCTGGAGCAAGAAGACCAGAGGTTGAAGAAGCACTACGGCCGTTGGATGGACATCGTACGGTCACTGGAGCTAGAATCGTTCATATTGACTAAGTTGACAAAGCCCTTCGTCCCCGTCAACTTAGTAGGCCCACAAGTCAGCCTCCCAGCAAGGTGGGTCCCAGCTAGCCAGGGGAGTATTCATTTTTTTGTGCGTAATAAGGAGGCACTTCCGGTGGGTCCGAGCTGACAGCGAGGGGGATGTTTTTTTCGTGAAATACGGTGGCCTGTCCGGTGGGTCCCAACAGTCAGGGGAAAAGATTTTTTTCGCAAAATACTGGTGCCCCGTCCGGTGGGTCCCCGCTGTCAGGTGGAGGAATAATTATTTTGCATGTAATAAGGAGGCACTTCCTTGCTGCGGTCGTGGACCCAGCTGTCAGCCTCTCCACATACAGTCCACGTCCGATGGAAGCCGTTCCTTGACTACGTTGACCACGCTGCGCTGAGAGCACCAGGGAGGTGGATGACGGCGAGGCCAGGAAGGGGACGACGCAGAGCCGTGGAAGACGCGGCAGTGGATGCCCACGCGTAGAGGAGTACGAGGGTTCACTGGTTCGCTGCGGTGTGAGGTTGCTGTCGCCGCAGAATAACAGGGGGTGTGGGTGAGTAGAGGGATGGCCTGGCCAACGGTGGGAGTAGTAGGGGGCGGCGAGGCCTCCGCCGCATCACAGCCGGCCACGGGAGGCGGGAGCACGAGGCACAACCGGCGCTGATTTGGGCGGCTGGAGCAAGAAGACCAGAGGTTGAAGAAGCACTATGGTCGTTGGATGGACATCGTACGGTCACTGGAGCTAGAATCGTGCATATTGACTAAGTTGACAAAGCCCTCCGTCCCCGTCAACTTAGTAGGCCCACAAGTCAGCCTACCACTAAGGTGGGTCCCAGCTAGCAGGGGGTATTCATTTTTTGTGCGTAATAAGGAGGCACTTCCGGTGGGTCTGAGCTGACAGCAGGGGGAACGTTTTTTTTGCGAAATATGTTGGCCCGTCGGGTGGGTCCCAGCAGTCAGGGGCAAACGTTTTTTTTCGCGATATATTGGTGGACATCCGGTGGGCCCCTGCTGTGAGGTGGAGGAATAATTATTTTCCGCGTAATAAGGAGGCACTTCCTTGCGGATGACGTGGACCCAGCTGTCAGCCTCTCCACGTACAGTATTCTTTCGATGGAATTCGGTCGTTGACCACATTGACCACGCCACGCCGAGAGCACCACGGCGGTGGACGACGGCGAGGCCTAGGAAGGGGATGACGCGGAGCTGGGGAAGACGCGGCAGTGGATGCCCACGCGGAGAGGAGTATGAGGGTTCACTGGTTCGGCTGCGCTGCCGTCGCCGCAGAATAACAGGGGGTGTGGGTGAGTGGAGTGGAGGGGTGGCCTGGCCAGCGGTGGGAGTAGTATGGGGGCGGTGAGGCCTCCGCGACAGCACAACCGGCCACGGGAGGCAGGAGCAGGCGGCACGACCGGCGCTGCTTTGGGCAGCTGGAGCAAGAAGACCAGAGGTTGAAGAAGCACTACGGCCGTTGGATGGACATTGTACGGTCAGTCGAGCTAGAATTGTGCATATTGACTAAGTTCAGAAAGCCCTTCGTCCCCGTCAACTTAGTAGGCCCACTATACTGGGCCCCAGCTAGCAGGGGGAGTATTCATTTTTTTTGTGCGTAATAAGGAGGCACTTCCTTGCGTGCGAAGATACAGCTGGTGGGTCCGAGCTGTCAGCGGCGGTAACGTTTTTTTCACGAAATACAGAGGCTGTTTCGGTGGGTCCGAGATGTCAGGAGGAGGAAATCATTATTTTGCGCGTAATAAGGAGGCATTTCCTTGCGTGCGGTCGTGGACCCAGCTGTCAGCCTCTCCACGTACAGTCCACTTCAGATGCATGTCGGTCATTGACCACGCTGACCACGCCACGCCGAGAGCACCAGGGCGGTGGACGACGGTGAGGCCTAGGAAGGGAACGACACGGAGGCAGGGAAGACTCGTCCATTGTTTTTGTTTCCCACGCAGAGGGGAGTACGACTGTACGAGGGTTTACTGGTTCGTCTGCCGTCGCCGGAGAATACTAGCATGTGTGGGTGAGTAGAGGGATGGCTAGGCTAGGGATGGGAGTACGATGGGGCAGTGAGACCTGCGTGGCAGCACAGCCGACCGCGGGGAGGAGGGAGCAGGCAGTCCCGCCGGCGCTTGTTTGAGCGGCTGGAGCAGGAAGAACAGAGATTGAAGAAGCACGACGACCGTTGGATGGACATCCAATTGTATACAGGCCATCTGTGGAAAGCCTCAAATCTGTGGAAAACAGCATACAGCCCATCTGCCATTATTTCAAATAATTTACAACCCATTTGCTAATTCTTACGGGGTTTTTTGGAGCTCATATTCTTTATGTTAGCATTACAACCCATATTGTGGCCACGGTTAAAAAATTATACGAAATTTTGCATATGTCGGTGCGGTCTGAACTGTTTTTAATCCCGAAATTTCGAGTCACATTCAGACTGATTTTTAAAATAAATGTATATCAATATAAAATCCAATAAATTGTCCACGCATAAAAATCAATGCAATTTAAAATCTCGAAATGAAAAAAAGATATTTGAAAATAATTGCTGGTTTGATGTGTTTTAAAAATGTACAACCCATTTCTCATTACTGATAGGCCATTTTCTCGGCCAGCCGAATGAAGCTCTCCTCGTCTTGAAAGTTTTGCAGCCTAGCAGGCTTGATAAAGCGACTTACTTGACAAATCACAAAAGAACTAGGCTAGCCATTTTCAGAAAGAAAAAAAAACTACTGGCCTGGTCTGTGGTAAACATAAAAGAAAAGGCTGTCTAGACAGGCCAGAGTGTCCCGCACAGCCCAGTATTTCCGAACGGACGTGTAGGCCGGGGCGCCTCTTCGTGAACCATGGCAAACTCGCAACCGTCCACCGACTCTTTGCCTTTCCCTCTCAATTTGAAACTGCTGTCACACGCTCTTCCTCTCCCTCCTCCATTTTCCTTCAGCCCTTCACCCTTTCTTCTGCCATTGTTCGATCGTATTCTCCATGGAGGGAACAGGCCGGAAACGACCCCGTTATTCTTGCCCCGATCTGAAAGATGACGTGGTGGAGGAACTCATTGTTCGGTGCGACGTCATCACCTCGGCTAGCATGGCAGGTTCGTTCAAGCCCATTCTCGACTCAACTAATAACATCATTACAAAGAACCCAAGAGTCAAGAAGCGGTTTGATCTCCCCTATCTTCTTTGCCGTGACCTTGATGACTGGCGCCGACACGACGGATGCCTCGCCCTGTGCCAGTTGATGCCGCTTGATAATGATACGTATGATGTTAAGATGCCATCGCTCGAGGGCAAGGCTTGGGCGGGCGCAAATGGAGATTGGGCTGTTTACATTGGGTCCAACTGCGAGTGGGAACTTGTGAATGTGTACACTCGTCACCGGGTTCCACTTCCAAAAATCTCAGCACACTGCCCAGAGGTTGAGCACACCGGTAATGTATGCACGTTCAAATACGATCATGGTGACTGTCTTCTACGGAAGATAGCAATTTGTCGAGTTCCCAACCGCTCTTGGAATTACAACAACTATCAAGTTGTTGCTATCTTCGACAAGCTTGTTGCCGTCCTTCGTGGTTCGACTCGATGGATATTGCTCAAAAATTAGTTTCTGTACACGGATGAGTACTGTGATGCAATTCAATACGAGGGCCTTGTGTTTGCTGCCACCACTCGTGGCACTGTTTTTGCATGGCATCCTAGTAGTTTCGGTACGTTTGTCTTCCACCGTAATTATAATTGTTTCATCCACATGCATGCGGGTTAGCAAGTTTCCCTTTACTAATTAACCTTCTTCTTGTGTTTCCAAGGTCCTGTGAACATCCCACCACCTATACTTGAAAATTTTTATAACCAAGGGGGAGATGACGATGGTGATGATCACGAGCATGAGGACGACCAGCGCCGATATACTCTGTGGTGCCTGGCAACTTATTCTGATGGATCACCTCTTCTTGTGTGTATACAACCCACTGATGATGTTACTGGTAAGGAAGCAGGTGTCTCCCATGGTCGCACTCTCTGGACCTACTCCAACACCCGTTGCATGGTATTCGGGATGGATACTAGTGTGCTAGCGCCAAATCCTTCTCCCTGGCACAGAATTGATAGTCTTGGAGAAAACTCGCTCTTCCTTGGAAAAAACTATCCGATGATGGTGAAAGGCGATCCAACTGCTGCTGACACATTTATGAGAAGCAATTGTGTCTATACCTTAGGCATTTGGGTGGTTCCCTACCCTCGTACTGATATAGTAGGCCTCTTCAGCCTGTATGACCGATCCTGCGTTGGTCTCTAGATCGACAACAGATGGCCCATCCTAGAGAATCAATTATGGTTCAAAGCAAGCGTTTCCAATGCCGCGGAATGGTTGAGTTGAAGTTCATTTCATGGCTTGTTATTTATTGTGTGGTGAAAACTTTAGTATTTATAATGTATCCTCGTTGCCGATGTGGGTTGATGACCTGTTGTATGTAATAAAATGATATGCCTGTGATAAACTTACTAAATTTATGAATGGCTTTCGAGTCGCTTCTCTAAATTTGTACTAGCTTCACATGCTACGCCCGTCGGGCGGGTGTTTTTACTGTAGCCATATGTTAATGTGTTCGTTGTACGTAACCAGCACCTCGAATCCTCGATACTAGTATACTATATACTAGTAGGAGTAAGTAGTAGGAGTAGTAGGGTGGCATGGGCCAGAACAAGCATTCACATCCAGGAGTACGGCACACGCCACCACCACGACATCCATCTGACACCATATTATTTCTTGCAGTCCGTGCTAGAGTAATCTCTTCAACCTCGTCATTTCTCTAAGGCTGGTTATAGTGGGGAGTAACTTAGACTAGTGTCATGGATATGACACTAGTCTTTGTTATTACCTTCATAGTGCAAAGTAACATACAAGTAGTATCATAGATGATTGCATTTATTACATTATAGACTCATTTTGCTTTGGTTTGCGTTATGTTATAGTAACATATTATGTTACTCCAAACATTTCTCTCCTCATTAACTATATGCCACATAAGAAAACTTGTCTTGAAATGCGCTATGTTACTTGCTAAGTTACTCCCACTATGACCAACCTAACTTCAGCCATCGCGCGGCGGGCGAGGTGGGGCTTTGCCGATAGTCGGTTTCCTTAACTGCGGTCCCACTTGTAAGGCCAACTCCAATGCACGACCCCAAACGAACCTCCGTTTTGCACGAACTCCAACGATAATTTTGACTAGAAAAGCAAGACCAAAGAAAACAAGAACCACAAGAATACATTTTACTACTCCTGTATGTTGGATTAGTGCCTTCTCGATGCATTCATTGTTGATCTGCGGAGGCTCGATCTTGCGTGCTTCTTTCTTCTTCGAGTGTAAAGAAGTAGACGTTGCTTCCTCGCATCTAGTCTCATGTCTAGCCTCTATTCTAGTAGGAGTATCAACAAGTGCACTAATCTCATCCGAGAGCAGAATCGAAGATTTGGTTGGGTTCTTCCTCCTTTTGTCGACACATGGGACATCCAGCATCCAGGTCGTGTCATGAAAGAAAATAGAGTGGTAGTTGAAGCCACGAGATGTGCATCTTGGGTTAAAATGTAAATAGAATCTTACCACTCTTGAGTAACTCCAAAAGCGGCCACCGAAGATCTTTATTGGATTTGTTTTTCATCACCAGCACGTCGAGGTGAAAGATGTGCAGGTTCAGTGGGTCCTCTTGCATTTTCACTGACATGTGGGGCCTCATGTGAGCAAACAGACGATGGGCTCTGCGCGTCCGCTGGCTAACTGAGAAGAGAGATAGAGGAGGGCTGAGCACGGACTGCAGGGAATTTGTTCTACGTACCTCGATATAGTGGGGTGGCATGGGCCATAACTTAGTAGCATTCATGTCTAGCAATACGGCACACGCCACCCACACGAGTCCCATCCGACACCAATTTTCTTGGAGTCCGTGCTACATCCATCTCTTCTCCCTCCTATTTTGTCAGCCATCGCGCGGTGGGCGGGGTGGGGGTTTGCCGATAGTCGGTTTGCTCAACTGCGGTCCCACTTGTAAGTGAAAATGCAACACCGCATGCATTCTCGCTTGAGCGGTGTGCCGGACCAACTGTGTGGGGGTGCGACGCGAACACGGCAGGCTCGTAACTTGTAAAATTTGGTTCTGCTCCATGGCGTGACCGATAGATAGAAAATAATGATTTTTCCTAGAGTAATGAGAAGTTTGGTTCTAGCGCCGTTCATGCATGGAGTACATACGAAAATTATGAAGTTGATGCGAAAGGTAAGATAATTACTGTAATATCATATACTACTACATGGATTTGATGGAAAGATAAAAATACATACGGATCCATCAACGTTCAACGACATCCTCACGCCCTAGTGCGCCGGGTCACCAACCGACGTGTGAGGAGCAGCGGTGTTGGCGGCGAGCTCAACATGCTTCTGAACAGTGCCGTCCAAGGTTGCACTGCGCTCCAAGAAGGCCAGCGTCCTCCTCTTGCATGTAGTAGTCCTTGTGGACGATTTGCGCGTAGACGTGGGTGATTATGTCGATGGTGTCGTGCTATGCCAGGCGCTACGCGGCGAGCGCGACCTCGAGGTGGACATTCTCCGGCACGACGACGGGCAGTCGCAGGGCCACCAGTGCGTCGAAGAGGTTGTTACCATAGTGGATGTTGAGGGTGGCGGGCATCATAGAGCCTGGGCGCGTCGGCTGGAGGCTTACGTCAAAGTCGTCCGCAAGCTTCTTGACGATGGTGAACTTGTCGAGGAAACCGACGAGGACCTCGTCGAACAAGGAGACGAAGCTGTCGTCCAAGCGGCCCCTCGCCCTGGCGGCCTCAAGCAATACTACCTGGAGACGTTCCTCGGTGCCGGGCCGCAGGCCGGCGTCGTGGACCATCTGGCACAGCCGGCTGATGCTCGCGCTCATCGCCTCCATGGGTCTAGCGTAGCTTCTAGTCAACTGATCTTGCGATTCGAGTGATCACTCAGCCCTTGGTTAGCGTGTAGGTGCGTAGGATTTCGTACTACTCCTCGGCCCTCTACTGCACCTGCCTTTGGCTGTATGATAGGTGGGCCAGCCACCCCCTGGGGCCACGTGTCATTCACCCAAAGGCAGTTGCCGTAAGTCAATGAAGCTGCGTCCCCCTCCGTGCCGGTGTAGTATAGTCATCTCACCGGACCTCTAGTTGGGGCCAAACGAGAGAAGTTTGATGTTTACTGGTTTATTGGTCCCCTTTGCATTTTGCGCCAAGTTTTGACCTTTGATTTAACTATTAAATGTTAATGCATGTAAACAAAAATGTTGTGTAAGTCACCTTACGAAAACCAAATAATCCCAAAATACTTAGGCACGGTGCATTAACTCCCTCCTTGTTTCTTATTTCGTGACATATCAACCAATGAGAGATGTGGGCCGTGCATGCTTTCAATGACTTGAGACTACCAAACATGACATGCAGTGTTTAGTTCATTGCATGTAATCCTATTAGTACTCTAGTTAGGAGTAGCAAAAAAACATTAAGTTCTCTCGCCGATAGGAATAAAACACCATGTATTTATTTACAGAGGGAGTAGTACATTTTTGGTGACATGCATTACTAGATATTGCTAGTCAAATACTAAAATCCAGATGGACGTGGTAGTACTCCTAAATCCAGACGGTGGTGCTACTAGTACTAGTAGTAGTACTACCAATGTAGTAGTAGGAGTACTAGCACTGTACTATCCGTTGGTCAAATTATTACGTGCTGCTCCTCACAGTGAAGTGACAAGACCCTGCGCCGGAGATGACACCTGAGTATAGGCGCCGTGTTCGGCATACCATAGTCAGCCTCACCGTCTGCAGTCACTATCATCATGGCTGTAGAGCTAGCCTGCTTACAACTAGCCCTGTTCGACATAATTTCCCGTGCGTAGATGCCCGTGCATTGCACGGAACACCAAGATTGGGGGTGGACGGCTCCGGCAGCGGCCATCGCGCCAGATTTTTCCACGGCCTTCTACTCCTAGATGTGGTGGGGAGGAGATGAGGCTGATTGTGAGAGACAAGGAGTTGTTTGTAAATAGGGAACAAGTGCGGGCATCTTTTTGCAAAAATGGAGAAGCTTGGTTTGTATGCGTCAGATCTAGATCCGACGGCTATTGGTGAAAGATGGGAGGCACAACATCATCACCAACTCAGGACCTGTTTGATTCGCAGGATTTTGAAAACGCAGGAATAGCGAATAGGACACGGCAATATTACAAGTTTCAAACTGATATTACAAATGTTAGGAGTAATGCTGCACCTACGAAGAGGGAATTACTAGGAAGTTTACGTAAGAACTTTCGTTACTTTAGGTGGATGCAGCATTATCGTACAAACTAAAATCCACCGCCCTGACAAGTCACTAATGGGCAAATAAGTTTTCGAGTCTCTGGCCACTTGATGTTTCAAAAACAAATTCAGCTTCTGCGGAGAAATGAGCTCCACCGTGTACCCGCGGGGTGTGGCTGGGCACGAAGCGTGAGTACGTGCACGGTGCACCTATTCTCTTCTTGTATACGTACACCACCTACGTGGGGTTGTGTGAGAGAGATACAAACCTAGAGAGATATAGTGTGTGGGTTCTTGAGAGTTTTTTTTGTGGGGGGGGGGGTCAATCAAAAAATTTAACATATGCAATGTGTGTGAAATAGAGTCCTGGATATAACATATATATAGAGGGGGCGATCCACGAGAAGAGAGTGGAGGTATCATCGGCTTGAGGTGTCCATAGAATCGAAGAGAGGGATGATGTGTGTGTGTGTGCGCGCGCGATCGATAAAGAGTGCCATCGAATTTGTGTGTGCCCACGTCAAAGATATAGAGTGGCTGGCCTACTGGAACGTGAGATGGGACATGTGCAGTTTGTCTCTGTGGCATGGATACCTACCTGCAGCGCTCGACTATCGGTGTGTGGTGGGGGAAGAGGGAGGCCCAATTAACTATAGAGGTACAATGGCTGGTATATGTGTGGAGGAGGAGAGAGGCCTACCTCATGTATTAAGGAGATCGATCTGCCTCATGTATTAAGGGAGATCGATCGGCATCCATGCATATGTGCAGGAGATGAATAAGGTTGGGAGAGAGACAGAGCTAGAGTGTTGGAGGGGGTGGTAGTGGAGTTGCTTCTAACAAATGGTGGGATAGGCTTGCTAGACAAACGGAGGGCACGCCCGCAATATCAATAAGAGAGGAGATGGCTGCTTGTTGTCTGTGCACGTGCGTGTGAGAGACGGGTCAGGAGGCATGCACGAATGATGAGGGGGGACGATGTGGCTGTGGTAAGCAGACGTAACTACATAGGAAGATCAATCGCCCTTTGTAAGAGAAAGGAGAGACATAACTTGTGAGGTACGTCGATCGATGGGGGGTAGTTAAAGTCGATCTAGGTATATGTTGGGAGATCGATCGGTATACATGCATGTGTGTGTTAGAAGCAAATGAGGCACGAGGAGAAGGATAGAGAGAGAGGGATGCATGTAGGAGGTGGTACGAGAGGCATACTATATCGAGGGGGAGGAGTGTGCGAGTACGAGAACGATGAAAAGAGTGGTGGGAGTGAGGCATGGACGGTGACAAGAGAAGAGGGGAAGCTTGTGTTTGTGCTAGGCACACCTGGCTAGAGAGGCATATCGATCGATGTGTGCCGTAAAGAAGGAGCTGGGGGGCCTACACACACCGTGGGTGAACGACCTAAAGTGAAAAGACGAATTTGCGCGATGGAGCTAGAGAATGCTGAGGGAGGGTGAGAGGGATGCGGGCGTGTGCATGCACAAGAGAAAGTTAGCGCTAGCTACAAAGATAAGAGGGTTGTGTGGGTGTAAAAGACGAATAGAGATCATATATACTTCATTATAAAAAGCGAATTCGGATATTTGAAGAATTTATCATAGTGTTTCAAACCGACGGATGTGTGAATATATATAACGGTGATACACATGGTGTGGTTATGAACATGGTATACTACATTTAATATGTTTTATCTCTACTCTTATAAAAAACGGAGTTGTTGATGATGGTGTGCCTGCCATCCTGCATTATAGGCCGTCTGATTTATATCTGGCGGATAGCAAGGAAACTATGATGGTTGAAGTTGGCAACAATCATGATTGTAGATTCTTATTGAAATAGAGAAACGAATTCAAATTTAGTTCGAATTGCAGCGGTAGTATAGACATTTGGAATGCACTAAAATGTTGGTATGAGTAGGTTACATGCATTATACAACAAGCGAAAAAATTTAATCGGACATAACATGGATTCATACTCCCTCCTTCCATCTATATAGGGCGTAATGAGATTTTTAAGACCGCCTTTGACTATTGACAAGATTAATAGTACATGACATGCACAATGTGAAAATTATATCATTGAAAGAACCTTTCACAGACGAATTTAAC
Organism: Triticum aestivum; assembly: GCF_018294505.1. Classification (NCBI taxonomy): domain Eukaryota; kingdom Viridiplantae; phylum Streptophyta; class Magnoliopsida; order Poales; family Poaceae; genus Triticum; species Triticum aestivum. The sequence continues at coordinate 142,460,249 of NC_057803.1, read as the reverse complement.
GGTGTGCTTTGTGTAAGTTGCATGTCATATATCATTGCTCTAATATTTGGTCAAAGTTAGCATCGAAAAACGCATTAGGCCCTATATAGATGGAAGGAGGGAGTAGCTTTGAATAGCATTTGTATAGTAAAACGGGGCAAGACTCTCTCTTTGTGTGGTGTGAATAGTTTTATTTTTTTCGTTTTCTTTTTGGTTGAGGGAAGTGCGAATTGATTTGGTACGTACAAGTACAATATTACTACACGTTAGGCTTGTCCCTAAAATTCAACCCGCGTCTTGTTATATCCCGAAAATTCAGATATCGTGCTCCCAAAACTGGCGCCTTCACAACCCGCGCCTTGCTATCCCGAAATTACAACGCGTGAAAACTCCCTCCAGCTGCCAAATCCCGACACGCGAAATCCCCCTTCTAACCCTGAGCCGAAAGGGCCGCTAGTTCAAATCGGTGGGGGGGTACTTTTGTAACACACCCTACATTTTGGACAAGCGCGTTCCTAAGTCATGCTTCACCCCCTCCCATCGCCCCCTTTTCGCCATTCGAAATCCCAGGCCGCCATAACCTCTCCGCTCCAGCCGCGAAACCCCACCCTCCACCGTCTGCCACGTCACCGCTGCCCAGCTGGAGCCTCTTCCCCAACAACGTCGTCCAGCGCAACAGCTCGACGTCCCTCGTCCACCTCCCCAGATGAGGATCCGTCGTCCATCTCGCCGTCCCGCCGGTTCAGCCGCCCCGTCCTCCACCTCCAAGGAGCTGCTCCGACGATCGCCTCGTCTATCGCGGCTGCTCCATCCCCACAGCGCCGCCTTAACCTGCTCCACCGAAACCGCAACATCCTCACCGACTCCTCGGACGAAGCCGAGGCCTACTCGGCGCCACCAAAGAGGTTGTACACTCATCACATCGCACCTTCTCCTTAACTCAACCTCCCGGCGCCGATGGTGCTCCATCCCGCACCCCCATGGAGCGGCTACCTTGAAGCCGGCGCCGCGAGCGACATCTCCACGGCGGCTCTCCCCCAGTGCGAGGCCCCTTCGGCGGCGGCGTCCATACCAGCCGGATCTGCTGCTGCTGCTCCGGCTCTCGCTCGATCGCTCGCTCACCCAGCTGCTGCTGCTCTGCTCCGATTAAGCCACACTTCAGTCGATTGAATCGAGTTTTGGGTCTATCGATTTTCAGGGGTTGGGGGGGGGGCTCGCCGGAGTTAAGGAAGAACCACCCGCAGCGGGGACAGGGGCTCGCCGGAGAGGTACCCCACTATCTATCTTAGGGTTCAGGGTGGGGGCGGGGGCCTAGAGGGCTGGCCGGGGCAGCGGTGGCGAGTTGTTTCGGGGTGGCGAGGCGGCGCTGGGGCCGGCGGTTCGGCCGGTGGTGGCTGGAGGCTCAGGGGGGTGCAGGTTGAAGATGAACTGCAGGCCCTCCCTAAACTACATGTCAAGTGCCTCTCTGCTACCATTGCGTTCAGTTTCGACAGTACCATTCAGATTCCACAGTAAATTTCAGTTTCGACAGTTAAGTTTAGAGTCAACAGTTTTTACCTCATCTGTTGTAGTCAGGTGGTTTTTGGTGATGTTAATTTTACATCCATTTTACATCATCTATTGGAGATGCTATTAGAATCCTACTTGAGATTGACGATGTTTGTCTTGTGCTGCTTCAGCCTTGACGTCTTACGGCTCACCGGAGCTACTCCAACGACAGAACGATCCGTCACAACAGAGCAGTGCCTTGGACGCCGTCTACAGATTCCTCAGATCTTCCTCCACACCTCCGACAGCCACCTCTGCCTCAACTGCTTTAGCGACCAACCCAATGATGCCGAGGTCGACACGGCTACGGCAAAGAGGTTGTACACTTGTTGCATCACTTATTACTATACATTCACGTCGATCCATTAGGGCTATTTTGGTTCAACGGAGAAACATCGATCCACTGGTTGTTACCATCACTCTAAATTTATGCATGCTCTCCTTACATAATCTCACCATATTTTTTTCGTATGCATGTCAGGTATTGTACACAGTCATGCTGAACATGTAGAGAAAAAGAGAAGAGTTTTGCGCGGCAATACAATGTCATGCAGACATCGCTCCATGGTGGGTTCAATGGCAAACCCTCCCCACCCCTCTCCAGATTGTAATCCAGAGGAAGATATCTGTTCTGAGGCGGATTCGGACGCCGCTGACCACTCCTATTTACCCCCAAGGTGTTTGCTCTACCTTGGCATGATGATGTTAGTCATATCATGCATATGTTGCCTTGCAGTGCCTACTTTTAACATCATATATGTCATCTGCTTAGTTTAGACATGTTCTGTAATGCCACCTGTTTAGTTTCTATATCATATATGGGAATTATGCAGTCTCATGTCTTTTAGCCAGCCATAATATATGTGAAATGTGCAATGCCATCCTGTTTAACCAGGCATCATATATTTGAATGATATCTTGCCCATCCTTTTCTTCATTACATTTCCATTTGTCGACAATGTTTGTACATTAAACTACTCTTCCTGTGAATCAGCCATTTGGGTGGGAGATGGAAAAATCTGGAGTGAAAACAAGGCCTTCAGAGCAGACAGTGCTACCTGTCGAAGCAGATCTCTTGTTGGGTCCCGATAGCTCCTCGGAGATGGATTCAGAGACAGATGACCAGTCCTATTCCCCCACTGAGGTGTATGCTCTAACTTGGCACGGTTATACTCCTCATATCATGCATACGGTGTCTTGCATTGCATAGTTTAGACATCATATACACAATATTCAACACCATGTTCTTAGTTCAGACATCATATCGAATGCCCTCTGTTTAGCATATAAATCACATATGTGAATTAAATGATGCGATCCTGATTACTTAGATAACATGTAGGTGAATTATGTCATGCGATCCTGTTTAGTTATTCATCATATCTTGAATTTATGCTATGCTATCCAGTTTAGATAGACATCATATATGTGAAATTATGTCATGCTATCCGTTTTAATTAAACAATATACATGTCAACTATTTCATGCCCTCTTTTTCCACACTATCTATTGCATCTGTCTCTCATACAATGTCTGTACATTCAACTATGTTTCCTGTTTATCAGCCATTTGAATTGGAGCGGGTGATGCCAGTATCTAGCGGACTAAAAACACGGTCTTCAAATAAAATAGTGCTACCTCTTGGTGGAGATAGCACCCTGGTTGCACATGCACAAGAACCAGCCCTACCACACATAACCCAAACTCTCGCAGATTGTACCCCTACTACGATGGACAGAGAACCAGCTTCACCCAATCTAACCCCAACCCCAGCCGATAGTAACCCAGTTCCTGTTGACACAACACCATCTCCACCACAGAGCTCCCAAACAAGAGCAGTTAGTAAGGCAGCTCCAGTGCCCATAGGGCCAGTACTATCACGGCGAACCCCAACTCCACCAGTTAGTACGCCTATTCCTGTGGAGGAAGCACAACCAGCTAGTCGTAGTTTAGCATCTATCGTATTAAATCGCATGTGCGTATCTTCCCATCTTGGAAATATTATACTGAAGATGAAGGAAAATGCCAGTTGCAGGTGTTTGTCCAGGAGTTATGTGTAAGTAATGTTATTCATGGCAATTACTTTGCTTCGTCCCATACATCCTACCTCCATGATGGTTATAATACATCAAATTTTCCCATTTTTCTCTATAGAGAAGGACCGATTTGGAAACTCAGGATGAGGTAACCTGTGCTAATACCTCTGCTATCTTCAAGAATGCTTGGTGGCAGTATCAGAATTACCTGAAGAAAACGTACTTCACCGGCAAAGAAACTCATCAAATTCCCTTACGTTCTCCTGAGACACATTTACTGGACGATGACTGGGAACGCCTTGTTCTGTACTGGTCCCGAACCAAGAATGTGGTAAGGTCTATGAGCTCATTTTCTATTTTTAAGTATTATATTCTTGCGTCTTACTGTACTCTGTTCATGTAGAACAAGTGCCTAAACCTGAAGAACAACTGTTCTAATTTAAGATTCCATTGCTACCATAGGACATAGATATATGTTTGTTTGATGCTTTTATTATGTACTAGTACTTGGCAATAGAAGACTTGGTAGTTTAATCCTGTCCACCTTACTAATGAACTGGTTCACCGAAATGAGTTTCATATACTAGTACATGCTAAACTTGTTATGTGTCTGCTTGTTTCTTCTTTTAGAATGCTGACAGAATATTGGGGAAGAGTGCCTTATTAAGCAACGGTAAAGGAAGTAATGCAGATAAGGTTCAGGATAGTGACACATCCTGTCTTGGTTTAGTGTTGGAGTTACTGGCCACTACCGCTTGCACAAGCTATTCAAACTCACTGTCTGAATCAGTTCGGTTTCTTGAGTCTCAACTACAAGCTGAAAGACATCGATCAGCTGTGCTGCGACAAGAAGCGGAAGGACTGCGGAAGTCCCTGGAGCATTCAGATGCATACTTTCTGGTGCAACAGCAAGCGTTGGAGGATTTTAGCGCCAAACAGGACAAAGCTAATCAGCTTGCTAAGCTTATTGCCAGCATGGTGGATACCCAGGATAACGTTTCTTGAGCTCTTCTGAAGTTGTTTCAGTTATGCTCTTGTTTTGCTGCCGCGTTTATTTGCACTGGTGGCCAATTTTGACGGCCAGTGTATATGATATGCTACTTTGTTCCCTATATTTGCACTGGTGGCGAACTTTGATGCCCAGTGGATGTAATATGTGTAATAGCCGTGATAGCCTAGCATTAGTTGCTTGCTTATTTATTTCCTTGTTGTCTTGTTTATTTGTTTGCTTGTAGTCATTGCAGTTCTTTTTCCGCGGTTAACTAGTGGCTGCAATGACCTAATTTTTAAAACTAGGCCACAATAACCATGGGCTAATATTTACTGTAGTGACACTGGGCCTCCTACGGGCCGTAGAAACAGTGGGCCTTCTACGGGCCGTAGAAACAGTAGGCCTCCTACGGGCCATAGAAACAATGGGCCTTCTATGGGCCGTATCATCAATGGGCCTTATACGGGCCGTATGATCGATTGGCCAAACATGGGCCAATAACAGGCCGCATTATGGCCGTAAACGGGCTAGAGTTGGAATCATCCGTTCATGGGCCGACCGTAACAGGCCATCGTTAATAGGCCGTATTTGATGACGCTATGAAAATGGCCCAACGTATTAATGGACCACAAACGGGACGACTGTAACCACGGGCTGAATTTGGCGCACAAGCAGAAAATGACAGTAATGGGCCGTAAGTAAACGAATGCTGGAAATGAGCCCAAGAATAAATGGGCTCTGAGAAGGCCGAAAGATAACATGGGCTGGAAACGGCCCAACGGAATAACAGGCCGTTAATGGGCATAAAGTGATACACTGCTCATTACGGGCCAGTTTCACCACGGGCCATTAATGGGTGTAAAGTGATACACTGTTCATTACGGGCCAGTTTCACCACGGGCCATTAATAGGCTAAGAGTTACATAGGGCCTCATATGGGCCGAAAGACGTCATGGGCCATACATGGGCCAGAAGTGGAAACGGGCTGGAATCATATTGGATGGCCCAGATGACGCTACTGGGCCTAATTCGGATAGGGCATAATGGGCCTTGGGTTAGCGGGCTGTAAATGGGCTATATGCAAGCAGGCCGTTAACAGGCTTTCCATGGGCCAGCCCGCCACCTTTTGACCAAGTCAAATGGGCCGGCCTTTTCACAGGAATGGGCCTCTGTTGGGCCGTGCCACATGTCAACGTATCATAGGAGCCTTCCATTCAATGAGTGGATGACATTTGTCCTAACGATGAGCCGACACGTGTTTCCTCGAGCCAATGATGATTTTACACGTGGAAAACCCCCATTGGTCGGGGCTGTTAACGGGTTATCGGATCCAAAACCCGACTCGATAGCTTAATGGCGTTCCGTTACGGTGGATGCCACGTGTCAGTCACCCTTGACGAAAGCACTTCTGTGACGCGCGATTTATCGTCATGGAAGTGGACACTTCCGTGATGGTAATTTTGGTAATGTCATGGAACACTTGTACGACATCACAGGTATGACTATCTTGATTCTGTCATAAATTTGTCATGGATCTACATGCATGACAAAAAAGCGACCTACTGTGACAAACACGTATCATCACGGAAGTGTATTTTTTTGTAGTGGTGGCCCACGAGGCAGGGGGCGCCCCAGGGGGTAGGGCGCGCCCCCACCCTCGTGGACGGTGGGTGGCCCCCCTCTGGTGCTTTCTTCGCCCAATATTTTTTATATATTCCAAAACTGACTCTCGTGGAGTTTCAGGACTTTTGGGGTTGTGCAGAATAGGTTTCTAATATTTGCTCCTTTTCCAGCCCAGAATTCCAGTTGCTGGCATTCTCCCTCTTCAGGTAAACCTTGTAAAATAAGAGAGAAAAGGCATAAGTATTATGACATAATGTGTAATAACAGCCCATAATGCAATAAATATCAATATAAAAGCATGATGCAAAATGGACGTATCAGTTATTGACTGGAGAAATGTCCCGGTCATGTCTACACTGTTCTCGAACCTGTAGGGTCCGCACGCTTAACGTTCATTGACGATAAGTATTATATGAGTTATGTGATTTGGTGACCGAATGTTGTTCGGTGTCCCGGATGAGATCACGGACATGACGAGGTGTCTCGAAATGGTTAAGAGGTAAATATTGATATATAGGACGATAGTATTCGGACACCAGAAGTGTTTCACGGGGTACCGGGTACTTATCGGGTCACCGGAAGGGGTTTCGGGCACCCCAGCAAAAGATATGGGCCTTATGGGACAAGAGAGGGAATGCACCAGCCACAAGGGGCTGGTGCACCCCCATATCAGGCCAGCCTAAAAGGAGAAGGAAGGATTGGAAGGGAAAGGAAAGTGTGGAGTAGGACTCCCCCTTCCTTCCCTCTCCCCCCTCGTTCCTTCCCCCTCAGTTATATATTGAAAGGGGGGCGCAGGGCAAGGCAAGAGCCCTAGGGCTGCTGCTACCTCTTGAGCACGCGTTGGTTTTCCCTTGAAGAGGAAAGGGTGGTGCAGCAAAGTAGCATAAGTATTTCCCTCAGTTTTTGAGAACCAAGGTATTAGTCCAGTAGGAGACTACACGCAAGTCACCTAGTACCTGCACAAACAATCAAGAACCTTGCAACCAACGCGATAAAGGGGTTGTCAATCCCTTCACGGCCACTTTCAAAAGTGAGATCTGATAAAGATAATAAGATACATATTTTTGGTATTTTTATGGTATAGATTGGAAAATAAAGATTGCAAAATAAATAGTAAACTAGAATTGTAGATTGGAAACTTATATTATGTAAATTAGACCCGGGGGCCATAGGTTTCACTAGTGGCATCTCTCAAGATAGCATGTATTACGGTGGGTGAACAAATTACTGCCGAGCAATTGATAGAAAATCGCATAGTTATGATGATATCTAAGGCAATGATCATGAATATAGGCATCACGTCCGTGACAAGTAGACCGAAACGATTCTGCATCTACTACTATTACTCCACACATCGAACGCTATCCAGCATGCATCTAGAGTATTAAGTTCATAAGGACGGAGTAACACATTAGGCAAGATGACATGATTTAGAGGGATAAACTCAAGCAATATGATATAAACCCCATCTTTTTATCCTCGATGGCAACAATACAATACGTGTCATTTCCCTTTCTATCACTGGGATCGAGCACAGCAAGATTGAACCCAAAGCTAAGCACTTCTCCCATTGCAACAAAGATTAATCTAGTAGGCCAAACCAAACCGATAATTCGAAGATACTTGTAAAGATGTCAAATCATGCATATAAGAATTCAGAGAAGAATCAAATAATATTCATAGATAATCAAGTTCATAAACCCACAATTCATCGGATCTCGGCAAACACACTGCAAAAAGAGTTACATCGAATAGATCTCGAAGAAGATCGAGGAGAACTTTGTATTGAGATCCAAAGAGAGAGAAGAAGCCATCTAGCTAATAACTATGGACCCGAAGGTCTGTGGTAAACTACTCACACATCATCGGAAAGGCTATGGTGTTGATGTAGAAGCCCTCCGTGATCGAATCCCCCTCCGGCGGAGCGCCGAAAAAGGCCCCAAGATGGGATCTCACAGGTACAGAAGGTTGCGGCGGTGGAATAGGTGTTTCATGGCTCTCCTCGAAGGGTTCAGGGTATGAGAGTATATATAAGTGAAAGAAGTAGGTCGGTGGAGCTACAAGGGGCCCATGAGGGTGGGGGCGCACCCTCCTGCCTCGTGGCTTCTTCGCTGCTTCCTTGACATCCACTCCAAGTCTCTTGGATTGCGTTTGTTCGAAAAACGATCCTCGCGAAGGTTTTATTCCGTTTGGATTCCGTTTGATATTCCTTTTCTGCGGAACACTAAAATAGGCAAAAAACAGCAATTTGCACTGGGCCTTCGGTTAATAGGTCAGTCCCAAAAATAATATAAAAGTGCATAGTAAATCCCATTAAACATCCAAAAAATATAATATAATAGCATGGAACAATCAAAAATTATAGATACGTTGGAGACGTATCAAGCATCCCCAAGCTTAATTCATGCTCGTCCTTGAGTAGGTAAATGATAAAAACAGAATTTTTGATGTGGAATGCTACCTAACATAATTTTCAATGTAATTTTCTTTATTGTGGCATGAATGTTCAGATCCAAAAGATTCAAGACAAAAGTTTAATATTGACATAAAAATAATAATACTTCAAGCATACTAACTAAGCAATTATGTCTTCTCAAAATAACATGGCCAAAGAAAGCTTATCCCCACAAAATCATATAGTTTGGCTATGCTTCATTTTTGTCACACAAAAATGCTCTCATCATGCACAACCCCGATGACAAGCCAAGCAATTGTTTCATACTGTAGTAATCTCAAACTTTTTTCAACTTTCACGTAATACATGAGCGTGAGCCATGGACATAGCACTATGGGTGGAATAGAATATAATGATGGGGGTTGTGTGGAGAAGACAAATGTCACATACCTAGTTCTGGTATGCACTAGGCTAGCCCTTCATGTGAACATCATGTTTAAATTCAAATGAAATTTGAATTGAGGAATTCTCAAAAGCCTCAGAAGACCTCTAAAAAATAACCAACTTTTAAATCTCATCAATGAGTCCAAGAAAATGTTCCTTTTAATCTCTGGAAATATTGGCAAAGGATAAAATTCAAACCAATATTTCTAGAATCTCAGAAACAATTATTTTGGGCCTTTCAATTAATCCAATAAATATTTGAATTGGATATATATTTGTTATATAATAAATATATGTTCAATAATTCTGGAAATTCTTGTGTAGCTTTGGATAAGTCCATTTAGTTCACACAATTATTTTCATGAATTTTGAAAATGGTTTGGTCTTTGAACTGAATCAAAACATATTAGCAAAAATAGAAAAACAGAACAATTAATAAAAGAGAGAGAGAAGGACTCACCTGGGCTTCTCACCTGCAGCAGAGCTGGCCCAGCTCCTGATTTGGCCCAGCCCACCAGGGGCTCCCCGGTCTTCTTCCTCCTTTGACAGAAGGATAGAGGCGCGTGGCCACCGCGCGCCGGCACGCGCCCCGGCCACCTCCTGCTTGCCGCTCCCCCTCGTCGCCCTGGACCTCCCTCGCGACGCCACGCACCCCCTAGACCTCCCTCTCTCTCTCCCGTGCTTCCCCCCCTCCTTTGCTCTCTCCCGCGCCACACCCGAGCACGCCCGTCGCCGCCATTCCCTGCCACCCCGGCCACCGATCACCCCTCGCCCTCCCGATGAGTCCAGAAGCTCCGCCGTGATGCCCTCGCCCTCCCCACCGAGCCACGCTTCGCCGAAGGCCTGCATCGCCGCCATCTGGTCGTCTTCAACCTCGGTACCCGTCGGACGCCTTTCGTCGATTCTCCTCGCTTCGGTCGCCCCCGAGCCCACCGATCTGCTCTACGACCTTGCCGTGAGCCCCTGCTCCTGCCCCCCCCCCTCTCCGTTTCCCCCCTCATGCGTCATAGCCATCGCCTCGTCTGCAACCGAACGCGCCACCGCCCGCGCTCGTCTCCGGTGATGCTCCGGTGACCATTTGGTCTTGGGCATGCGCCCATCGAACTCACCGCACCACGTAGATGCCGTAGGTGCTAAGCACACATTGCCACGGCCACCACAACCGCGTCCCCGCTCGCGCCCGAACTCCGGCGACCACAACCGAGCTCGCCGCCGTTGACTCCGGCCACCCCAGGCCCAGAGACCACCCCCATCCAATGCGCTATAGCGCCAGCTCTCCGTAGGGCCAAAGGGCGCACCGAACGGTGCACCGTAGGCGAAACCCGAGCCCCTCCAGTGTGCCTCCGCCGCGTTTTTGGTCGCCGCCGGCGTAACTCCGGTGACGCTGACGTGGCGCCGTCATTAGTGGCTAATGACGCCACTAACTAACCCCCTCTCTCACTGACTATGGGGCCCACGCCTTAATTAACCCCGGGATTTATTCCCTGTTTAGTTCAGGTTAATATAGCCGGCCCCACATGTCATTTTGACCATGCCACGTCAACGTTGACCTGGACCCACAGGTCAACATCTGTCCCTTCCCTATTACACTAACGTGCGGGTCCCACTGGTCAGGTTTGACCTCGACCGTGCCCCGTTGACCTGCTGACGTCATGATGATGTCAGGCTGACGCAGTAATCCTTTTCTGGAATTTAAATAAATCTTAAATGATTTATTTATTTCAGAAAATACCCAAAACTTCTAAAAATCATAGAAATTCAACCGTAACTCCAAATAAGATAAATTATATATGAAAAATGATCAGAAAAATCCAATCTATCCATCTGTACCATTTGCATGCATGTTAGAGCAACTTGTGCCCTCTGTTTAGGACAATTCAATTAAATGGCATTTAAGAAAGCACATATGGAGTTTGAATTTGAACCTAGTGTTCAAACCAACTTCATTTAAATTGTTGCTAGTTGCATTAGCCCAAATCAACAGCATATTGCCATGTCATGATCATGCATCATATTGTTGCATCGCATTGATTGTGTTCTTCCTTGTTTGTCGGTAATTGTCCCCTCTCAGTAGAGGACGTTCCGACGCTGTGATCGTTGACACTGATGAAGACCCAATGATATCTTCAGAAGTGCCAGGCAAGCAAAACCCCCTTGTTCATTCAGATACAATCCCACTCTCTCGCTCCCGCTCTCTTTTGCTGCATTAGGACAACAACATTTCAACTGTTACATGCTGCGGTAGCTGAACCCCTTTCCTCTGCATGACCTGTCATTGCCACAGTAAATAGATGAAACCCACTAGCATGAGTAGGAGTTGTTTGAGCCCTGATGTGCCTACTCATTCATGCTTGTTTGTCATGCCTGCTACTGCTTAGAGTTGAGTCAGGTCCGATTCATCGGGGATGAATTGGAATGTGGTGAACATGTCCTACGGTTGAGAGCTAAGTGTGTGAACACGATTTGGTAAAGGTATCGGTGAGAGGCCATGTAGGAGGACATGGTGGGTTATCTCATTGAAGCCATCCTCAGGAACTGAGTTCTGTGTTTGTGATCCATGAACAGCTACTACCACACATTGGAATGCTTAAGTGCCCCTCTCGACTTATTAATCAACATGATCTCTGTCCAGGAGTTGCAACTAGTTTCTGGTGTTTGTAGGTTGTGTTAGTAGTCTACCAAGTGGTACCCGGTACAGGTGGGCTTGGGACAGACTAGGCACCATGGCACGGTGTACCAAGCGTAGATCCATCCATCGAGGTGGGCTTGGGAACCCTGCACACATTATTTGGGGCCGTGAGCGACACCCGGTCGGATCTCCTTGCGGATGGAACCCGAATAGGCGATAAACCTGGACTAGAGACTTGTTGGTTAGTCAGGTCATGGCCGACTCCCTCGCCAGGCTTCCGCTTGAAGGTTGCCGAGATATACGATGTGTACATGGTGGTAAGTGGCGAGAGCGTGTGTGAAGAAGTACACCCCTGCAGGGTTATCATTATCTATTCGAATAGCGGGATTCCTCGGATATGGAAACTTGGACCCCTTGCTGAAAGTGCTAGTGATCGACTAGAGGGGGGGTGAATAGGCGATTTTTATGTAAGTCTTCAAAACATGGAAGTTTCAAAGACAAATGATAAAAATAAACCTATTACCATGCAGCGGAAGGTAGACTACACTAAGCAAGCCATAGTCAAATACTCAATGAAGTGAAAGCACAATGACTAATAGCAGCTAGGCAGTTTAGATCAGATAGGAAGATAGTGTGAAGCCAATCAGAACAAGCAGTCACTCAGTGAAGACAAAAGATAATGCAATCATACAATGACTTCACTAGGGCCAACCATAAGTAAAGGAGATGTAAGGATGAAACCAGTGACTCATTGAAGACAATGATTTGTTGGACCAGTTCCAGTTGCTGTGACAACTGTACGTCTGGTTAGGGAGGCTGAGATTCAACTCAGAAGACCGCGTCTTCACCTTATTCCCCTTGAGCTAAGGACACCCAGTCCTCGCCCAATCACTCTGGTAAGTCTTCAAGGTAGACTCCCAAACCTTCACAGACTTTGTTCACCGGCGATCCACAATGACTCTTGGATGCTCAGAACGCGACGCCTAACCGGCTGGAGGATTCACAGTCCTCAAATGTAATAAGTCTTCAGATCACACAGACAGGAAGACTTCAGTGATGCCTAACACTCTTTGACTCTGGGTGGTTAGGGCTTTATCCTCGTAAGGAATTCTCTCTCAAAGGCTTCGAGGTGGGTTGCTCTCAAACAACAAAAGCCGTACACTAACTCTGAGCAGCCAACCGTTTATGGTTGTAGGGGGGTGGGCTATTTATAGCCACTAGGCAACCTGACCTGATTTGTCCGAAATGACCCTTGGTCACTAAGGAACTAACACGTGTTCCAACGGTCAGATTTCAAACATGCACGACAACTTTACTTGGGCTACAAGCAAAGCCGACTTATCCAACTCTGGATAAGATTTGCTCTCATTGTCTTCACTCGAAGACATAGGATTTTGGTTAAGCATCACTTCAGTCATTCTGACTGGTTCTCGTGGACCCCACTTAACAGTACGGTGGTTCTTATGACTCAACAAAGAAAAACACAGAACGAAGAAACTGCTAAGTCTTCGCGCTCCATAGTCTTCATGCGATGTCTTCTCTTGTCATAGTCTTCAATGTGAATGTCTTCACATACCACCTTGACTTCAATGTCTTCATACATTTTTAGGGGTCATCCCTGGTAGGAAAACTGAACCAATGAGGGACTTCTACCTGTGTTATCCTGCAATTCTCACAAACACATTAGTCCCTCAACCAGGTTTGTCGTCAATACTCCAAAACCAACTAGGGGTGGCACTAGATGCACTTACAATCTCCCCCTTTTTGGTGTTTGATGACAAACTGGTTGAAGTTTTCAATGGGGAATAAAATATGTGAAATTGTAAAGGATAAGGTATTGTCTTCATAAGTGGCAAAGGCTCCCCCTGAAGATGTGCATATAAGTAATTTGCTTTTGGAATGCAAATGCACATGGCAGGTTGTACTTGTGGAGATCCTCTTCAACTTATGACGACAATTCATTATGCAAGATATGATGTAACGAAGATAATGACATGCATAATGAAAAATGGACGTCTGCAAAATGATCTAAGTGCCGAATTTATCGTCGCACATGCGGAATTTATCATCGCATCACAGAAAAACAAATAAGTAGCAGACGACCATCGAGTTTGAGTGTTACAACTCAAAGAACCAAATGTATCAAAACGCGAGAGTTGTAAACACTAGACAAACTCATATGGACCCGCTTGAAGACTATCAAACTCATATGCTTCTCCCCCTTTTGTCAGTAAGGACCAAAAAGGTTTGAAGACATAGAGCACCTACTCGTTCCCATGAGGAGTTGGTGAAGCAGCAGGGTCGTCGGAGTTGGTTGACAGTGCAGACGAACTCGGTGCAGTGGTGATTCACGCTGAAGGTGGTGAAGTAGCATCGTCTTCATCATCGATGACACGTGCATTCACTGTTGCAGCAGAGGAGGAGAACTCAGAGTCTTCAAGAGACAGAGTACGCCGCAACAAGGTCCTTCTTGGAGGTGTTGAGTCAAACTTGAAGCGTTCAGAGAAACCATCATGTTGAAGATCATCTTCAGAACACATAAGCGTCAGCCCTTTCCATGTATGCCGATAAGTTTCATGGGCGACAAAGGCATTCTTGGTGGCAAGGTTGCGAATCTGTTTACGTCCACCAAGAGGCTTTGCATTTGGCGCTTCAGCCAGTCATGATGCTTATCCTGTTTCTGATGAAGGGCAACCAGAAGCTCTCGGTCATTGAGAACACGAGATCGCTTCTTGGGCCGTTGTGCAATGGTGCTTTTAGTGGCTTCAGTGAGGGCACGATGAGGTGCACGTGTAGTACCAGCCAGAGGATAAACACGAGTGACTACTGGGTCGCCTTCAATGTGTTGTGACAAACTTTGCTTATCAGCATTCTGAAGACTAAGGGGCTCCTTGGCAGGCTCTGGATAGATGGCTTCAACTGACATATCGACGTCAGGCAGAAAAATCTGATGATTGCGAGCAGAGGGCTAATAGGTGACAGCTGAGTCTAGTTTGATCAGACGCATAATCCATGGAGCGTAAAACTTCAAGCCAAAGAGATCAGATCCTGATGCAGCAAGTTAGCGGATGAAGAAGTCTTGTGCATTGAAGCTTTCGCCGTGAAGAATATGGAAGACCAAAGTCTTCATTGCACCTTCCAGCTTTGCATGTGGAGAATGTCCTTTGATGGGCCAGAGAGTTTGCCTTATGATGTGATAGATAGTGCGTGGCAGATACTCAAGATCTTCAACAAAGAACTCCTTAGGATATTCAGCATCTGGAGGCAAATGCTTCATCATGCTAAGCATCTGACTCATGTTGGGTTCAGGCTTGTGAAAAATGCTTTCCATAGCAGCACTGTGAAGCTGACAACCAGGTTCATAAAGATCTTCTGGAGTGGGCAGGCCAGTGAGCTCAATGATATCAAAGGCTTTGGCTTCGTGATGAACATTGCCTATCATCCACTCAAGGACCCAAGTCTTCGGATCCTGGTTGTAGCCACAAATATGAAGAGTGGCATAGAATTGGAGCAGCAATTCTTCGTTCCAGTGCTCCTTGTCAGTGACGAGCTGCAACAAGCCAGATTCTCTGAAGCAATCCAGCGCTTCTTCCAAACAGGGTAGACCAGTTATGGCTTCAGTGTCAAGACGCAGATGGGGGAAAATGCGACCTTGATTGTACAAGATGCATGAGTAATAACTGCGCTGCTGATAGCTCCAGAACCAATCAGAAGATATTCTTGCCTTAGAGTAGGGGTTCTTGGCGCTATTGAAGAAGGTGTTGTGTGCTTTGAAGCCATTGATATTGAATGATCCGGGTGCAGATGCAGTGCCTGGAAACCTAGGCAGCCTTGGCATTGGCTTCTGAACCTGAGGCTTGCGCTCGACATGATAGTCAAATTGGGGACCAGCAGCAGGTGGAGGAACAAGAAGAGGCCATTTGACAGTGATGAGATGACCATAGTTGTATGCTTGCTCAATAGTATGTGGCCTTGGTGGCGGAACAAGAGCAGTGGCATCAACAGAGGCGTCAGGCTACACATCTGTTGCAGGTGCATCATTGGCTTCATTGGCTTCTGGCACAGTGTTAGGTGCAGGCTCCACACTGTCTTTAGCCATGACCACGTCATTGGCTTCAGTAGTGTTAGTGGTGGCAGCCTCAGGATGCTCAACCTCCACTTGAGGAGCTGGAGGGTCGGGCACTGACACGTTCACTTTAGGAACAGCTTCTTCAGTGATGGGGGAAGTAGGGACACGTTCTTCTGCTTGTTTTTCTTCGGTTGATGCAGCCAGATTGTCTTCATCAACTTTAGCTTCAGACTCGGAGACGTTCACAATAGGAGTGGCTTCGGGGAACACCTGATGTGCAACAGATTGGTGGTGCACTTCTCCTTCTGAAATGCTCGAAAGAGGGACTTGGGGCCTTGGTCCTTTGTGAACCCTGCGTAATGCTGGCGACGCCTGTGAAGATGGAGTTGGCTGGGCCTCAAAGTCATCCTCTTCTTCTTGCACTGGTGGGGTGACTTGTTGTTGGGGAGTACTAGGGGTTTCTTGTTGTTGTGGGTGATCAGCCCATGATGCATCCTGAGCAATTGGCGTCAGAGGACGACCAATGCTGATGAGTTTGCTGTTCGTGAGAACAGGCGATGATACCAAGTTGTGCTTGATCTGAGGAAGAACTACATAATCTTCAACATTGTCATGGTGACCAATGTCTTTAGCAGCGGTGGGGTCAACTGCTGGAAAGTCTTCAGCTTCAGGAGCCTCTGTGGAAACAGGCTCATGAACTATCATCCGTCGTTCTTGATGCGAAGAGTTAGGACGAGCAACCAAGATGGGCTCGACAACAAGGGGCTCTGTGGGAGCAGCCCGATCTTTCTTGGTTTTGCGCTTCTTCTTGGAGGGAGTGACATCAGAAGCGTCAGGATTTTTCCTCTTTCTGGCTTCAGCCTCGGCAGCCCTTGTCTTCTTCAGGTCTGAAGCAGTGGAAGTGACCTTTGGCCTCGAGCCAGACATGCTGCTTGGGAAGACAATGCGAGGTTCTTCCTGCCTTGAAGGTGCAGATTTGTCAGTCGATGGCTTCTTCTTCTTCTTCTTTGCAGCCATTCGGGGGTCGATGCCAGGACGCCCAAGAGCCTTGCGCTTCTCAGCTTCATTGTAGGCTTGCACGCACTTGTCAGCCAGACTCTTCATGCGCTCACGAGAACCTTTAGCTTCTTCTTGTTTCTTGAGAAAGGCTTCCTTGAGCTCGTGCAGCATAACCTTGAAGTTTTTGACATCCTGCACGCTGAGCTTTGCCATGTGCTTCTTGAACTGAGCTTTCTCATAGTCGATCTTTTGCTTCAGTTCAACAATGCGCTGAGCTAGATCTAGCTCAGAAGCAATGGCGCCCGTGAAAGAGACGCTGAGGCCACGTCAAAGAGAGGCAAATCATTGAAGATTTCTGCTTCTTCCTTGCTCTTAATTAGTTGCTCAAGAGCGTCATCTGCAAGATCTTCATCACTGGACAGGTCAATGTGTTCGTCTCACGGAATGGCAGCAGGGGTCAATGCCTGATCAGTATTCTTTTTCATCTCCGTCTTCTTGGAGATACGTGATAGATCTTCAGACTGCATACTGTCTTCAGGAGGTGCAGTAGCCAGTGGCTTCACACGTGAAGCTTTTGGAGGAGCAGTTGACTTTGAAGCTCTAGCCTTCTTTGGCTTCTGCGGCTTTGGAGCAAGAGTTGGGGCTTCATCAGTGTCGGCATCATCATCAGAATGATCTACTTTGGCACCTTGAACAGAAATGTGAGTGATAAGACCATCAAGGTTGTAGAAAGGTCCGATGATGTTGGGCTCAGCATCGCGTGTGCCGTCAGCCCGTGGAGTAGAAGGACCAGGGTTGAAGTCTAGTCCCAATGACTTCTTGTTTTCCTTGGTCGATGCCTTCGCGTGCTGGAAGTTGTGCTTGAAGAGATTATCGTCATGACACCAGAGCAGTGATGATGGGTCGGCATTGTCAGGCGGTGGTCCATGTACCATACAGGGATAGAAACCCTGAGCAATAGCTTCAACTCTGGTCTTGGGTTGAAGGTTTCGGAAGAGAATGTCACCCCAAGGACTCTTGATGGCATTCTTCTCAGCATACTCCTGGGTCACAAACTTGTATTTGAACCATTGTTCGGCCCAATATCTTCGAATCCATTGGATTCGTGTCTTGCGCTGATTGTAATCCTCTTCTGGATCTGTCTTGTACAGCTCTGAGAGGTCATCAGGCAGATCTCTTGATGTTCCCCCTCGACGCTGTCTGCCACCCTTCCTTGCCGATTTCTCTGTAGCCATGAACTTCAAACTGAATGGCTTCAACACGTTCAAAGCCTTCAAAGGCTTCCGCTTGCTGGTCAAATAGGAACTGGCTTCGGGAGAGTTAATGTGATGCTGTAAGAATTCTGCAAATGAATGCAGACTATGAGAACCAAGGGATTCTCCCACGGACATGTACCTGTGACAGCATTAGAGATGCGAGGGAAGGGGAGAGGTCATATGCATTCTCAGAAGATTTTGAAGATAAATCAGTATGAAGACATTGACCTCATGGTGCGAAGAAATTCACTTATGTGTTTGAAATTGGTTCCAGATTTGTACGAATCCAGGAATAGGTACAAGTGAGGAATCTAACTCATTATGAATCTTAAGTGAATATACTAGGCATTATATGAGATGCAGACATGATAGATCTAACATTGAGTAGGCAGAAACCACTTTCGGTAAACAGGATGAATCTTTTAGGATAAAAAAGATGGCAAAAAGAGAGTTTTATTTACCACACGATGAACTGCTAGATGGGAAGAGTAGGAGACCGAGCAGTTCAATCCACCGTGCCCTAACATGGCGACGGAGGACACCTACGACGGCGGCGGAGAGGATGATGACCGCGGCCGGCGTGAGGACGGCGTCAGTGAAGTCACGGCAGCTAAGCGCTTCGTCGCCGGCGTCGTCGAGAGATAGCGGTGGCGCTAGGGTTTTGATGAGGTGGAGAGGTGAAAGAAGGTTTTCTTGACCGCAGGGGACATGTATTTATAAGGAAGTATGCGGCACAACGTAATTACGCAGGTGCCTCTGGCGGTTCACATCTGAGGGACACGTGGCAAGCATGCAACATACTCGGAGTTGTCCCGCGTTCCCACGCCCGCCCGAACTGTCGAATGGTCGTTCCAGCTTCTCCGGATTTCAGGCAATAAGGATAGAGCATTTAAAACAGACTTAATGTTTGTCTCTGTATCTTCTGCTGACAAGGACGCAGAGAAGACATTCGACAGTTTCAATAGAATGCATATGATTTGGACAGATAGAGTTTGAGATAGAAAGCATAGAGAGATTAGGGTCCGATCACATTCACTTAGTTCAAAAGATTCAACAAGGAAGACGTACCCATAAGTGAATGTTGTAGAAGACGGAACACAAATATGTATATATTAGAAGACAATCAAATCAGCATAGTGAAGATAATCATGAAGACAAGTTGAAATTGAAGACAAACCAAATGTGAAGACATAGGAAATGTAACGCCATGAGTAAAACACTTCAAACAAAAGAATTTGGTGGTGGTGTTACCCACCGTATAGGAAGTATTAGACCCAGACACGGCGCACAATTATCGTGGCGCTCCGAAGTCAAATTCCACGTTAATGTATTCACACTCAGAATGTAAGTCTTCATTGATTGAAGATATACTTTACTTCGTGTGTTGCACATCTATGTCATCAACATGCTTAAGTGTTAGGATGTGTGCCTGATCACATGACATTTGAGGATTCCAAGATATTTAGCTCACACCGTAACTTGCAAAACCTCTTCTCATCCAAGGGCTTGGTGAAGATATCTGCCAATTGCTCTTCAGTGTTGACATGTATGATATCAATATCTTCCTTCATGACATGATCTCTGAGAAAGTGATGACGAATTTCAATGTGCTTTGTCTTCGAGTGCTGAACTGGGTTGTTGACAATCTTGATGGATCTTTCATTGTCACAGTAGAGTGGCACTTGCTTCAGATGAATGCCATAGTCTTTGAGTGTTTGCTTCATCCATAGAAGCTGGGCACAGAAAGATCCAACAACAATGTATGCAGATTCAGCAGTGGAGAGAGATACACAATTCTGCTTCTTTGAAGACCAACATACAAGTGATCATCCCAGAAAATGACATGTGCCTGATGTAGACTTGTGATCCACCTTGTCACCAGCATAATCAGCATCCAAGAATCCAACTAGATCAAACTCTGAGCCCTTTGGATACCATAATCCTAGTGTTGGGGTGTGAGCCAAATATCTTAGAATTCGCTTCACAGCTAAGTGATGTGATTCCTTTGGTGCCTCTTGGAACTGGGCACACATGCGAACACTAAGCATGATATCTGGCCTAGATGCACATAAATAAAGCAAGGAACCAATCATGAGCGGTATACCTTTTGATCGAACTCTTTACCATTGTCGTCGGGACCCAGATGATGTTTGGCTGGCATTCGCGTCGTGAAGCCTTTGCAATCTTGCATCCCAAATTTCTTCAGGCAATCTTTGAGGTATTTCTCTTGAGATATAAAGATGTCGTTGCGTTGCTGACGTATTTGAAGACCAAGGAAGAACTTTAGCTCACCCATCATGGACATCTGATATTGCTCTTGCATCATGTATCCAAACTCGTTAGTGTATTTCTGATTGGTGCAGCCGAAGATAATGTCATCCACATATATTTGGCACACAAACAGTTCACCATCATATGTCTTCGTGAAGAGAGTGGGGTCGAGGGAACCAGGTTTGAAGCCTTTGCTCTTCAGGAAGTCTTTGAGTGTGTCATACCAAGCCCGAGGAGCTTGTTTGAGGCCATATAGTGCCTTGTTGAGCTTGTACACCATGTCAGGATGTTTTGGATCTTCAAAGCCAGGCAGTTGTGTAACATACACTTCTTCGTCAATCTTGCCATTGAGAAAAGCGCTCTTCACATCCATTTGATGCAGAAGAATGTTATGATGATTTGCATAGGCCAGCAGTATGCGTATGGCTTCAAGTCTAGCCACAGGAGAAAATGTTTCATCGAAGTCAATCCCTTCAACTTGAGTGTATCCTTGAGCAACGAGACGAGCTTTGTTTCTGACAACTTGACCATGCTCATCTTGCTTGTTGCGATATATCCATTTAGTGCCTATTATATTGTTCTTACGAGGATTAGGACGCTTAACCAGTTCCCATACATTATTCAGTTCAAACTATTGAAGCTCTTCTTGCATAGCTTGAATCCATTCAGGTTCCATGAAAGCTTCATCAACTTTCTTGGGTTCAGATATTGAGACGAATGTGAAGTGCCCACAGAAATTTGCTAGCTGTGTTGCCCTTGAACGAGTGAGTGGACCTGGTGCATTGATGCTATCAATTATTCTCTCAATCTGTACTTCATTTGCAACACGAGGATGTATAGGACGAAGATTTTGCTCTTGTTGATCGTTTTCATCGTTAGAAGGATTGTCTTCAGGCTGAGCATTGTCTTCAGGTTGAGCATTGTCTTTAGGTTGATCAGGTGCGGAGATTATAAGTTCCTCTTCAGGCTGAGCTTCAGATGGTATGATTTCTCTAGTTCCCATAAGTTTGATTGATTCACTGGATGGAACTTCATCTAGCACATTTGGCAGGTGCTCTCTTTGTGAGCCATTAGTCTCATCAAACCGCACATCCACAGTTTCAACCACTTTATAGTGAAGGAGGTTGAAGACTCTGTAGGAGTGCGAATCCTTTCCATATCCAAACATAAAACCTTCATGTGCTTTCGGTGCAAATTTTGAAGTGTGATGTGGATCCTTGATCCAGCACCTGGCACCAAATACTCTGAAGTAACTGACATTTGGCTTCTTGCCAGTAAGGAGCTCATAGGATGTCTTGTTGAGAAGCTTATGAAGATAAACACGGTTGATGATATGCCATGCAGTATCAATAGCTTCAGGGCAGAATTTTCTTGGAGTCTTGTATTCATCAAGCATCATCCGGGCCATCTCAATAAGTGTTCTGTTCTTGTGTTCGACGATGCCATTCTGCTGTGGCGTGTATGGAGCTGAGAATTCATGAGTGATGCCCAAAGTATCAAGATATGTATCTAGCCCAGTGTTCTTGAATTCAGTGCCATTGTCACTTCTGATGTGCTTTATCTTGACGCCATAGTTGTTCATTGCTCGATTGGCGAAGCATCTGAAGACATCCTGCACTTCAGTCTTGTAGAGGATTATATGCACCCAGGTATATCTTGAATAATCATCAACAATGACAAAGCCATAGAGACAAGCAATAGTAGTAAGAGTTGAGTAATGAGTGGGACTGAAAAGGTCCATGTGGAGCAGTTCGAAGGGTTGAGTCGTAGTCATGATTGTCTTCGAGGGATGCTTGGCCCTCGTCATCTTTCCTGCTTCACAGGCACCGCATAAGTGATCCTTCTTGAACTTGACGCCCTCGATGCCTATGACATGCTTCTTTCTTGCAAGAGTGTGCAAGTTCCTCATGCCAGCATGCCCTAGCCTTCGATGCCAGAGCTAGCATTCTGAAGCTTTTGCTAGAAGACATACGACAAGTTGTGGTCCTGCTGAGAAATCTACCATGTACAAATCATCTTTCCGATACCCTTCAAAAAACTAGAGACTTGTCAGATTCCATTAGAACAAGGCAACGATATTTTCCAAACATCACAATCATGTTTAAATCGCAAAGCATTGAGACAGACATTAAGTTGAAACCAAGGGATTCAACAAGCATGACTTTATCCATGTGTTGATCCCTTGAGATTGCAACTCTACCTAGACCCAATACCTTGCTTTTACCAGTGTCAGCAAATGTGATGTGACTTTTGTCAGATGGACGTAAGGTTGAGTCCATAAGAAGACTTCGCTTGCCAGTCATGTGATTAGTACACCCACTATCAATAATCCATTCTGAAGCAGCTGGTGTCGTACCCTACAGTGCAGTTAGGGGGATAGGCTTCACGAAGAGAATTGTGAAGCAAAAACATTTGACGAGCAAGTGGATTATGAAAGCTTAGATCAAGGTTAGGACTGATAGGGCAAGTAGCAAGCGACTCAGGAACAAAATACATAATAAGACCATTTGGGCATTTGATCTTGCGCCCTGCAAGATGTTTAAGGTCACCAGCAATAGCTTCAGACGGTTTTGGTTTTCGGCTAGAGACCTTTCCCTGCAAAAAAGAGTTAAGCTTTCTTAGCCACCCACATCTTCAAGGGTGGCTTCGAAGCAATGAGTCTAAGTGCAGCATCTGAGAACTTTGGCTTTGGAGCCCTAGCAAAAAGTCTTGCAGGTGGACAATAGTACTCATAAGAATAAGCAGAGTAGTTCTTGGTCTTATGAACATGGCGGTTTGATGAAACACGTTCATATTCATAGTCCTGAGTAAGGTTTCCCTGCAAAACATTTGCGTTAGTGCGACTTAGGTGAGTCCTCTGTCTGTATGAAGCCTTTGGACCGTATGAAGCCTGTGGTTTGGGGTTTGTCTTCTTCATGTGTGGTGTCATGACGACATTCACAGGAAGATTCTCCAAACATCTTTTCGGCACCCAGACTTTCTTCACAGGCGGCCCATTCCTGCAGTTAGTACCAATATACCTGGCAAACACTTCACCATTCTGATTCTTAAACAGTTTATAGTTTGCATCAAAGGATTCATCAATAACAATGGGATTAGCACAAGTGAAGCCAGATAGGGTGGATGGATCCGCTGAAGGTTCCTTTGCAGCAACCCATGTGGTTTTGGGGTACTGCTCAGGTTTCCAGTAAGAGCCATCAGCATTCATTTTCCTTTCGAACCCAACACCCTCTTTCCTAGGGTTTCGGTTCAGGATCTGCCTTTTGAGAACATCACATAATGTCTGATGCCCTTTGAGACTTTTGAACATCCCTGTTTCAAGCAATGTCTTCAACCTAGCATTCTCATCAGCAATAGCAGTGGCATCCTCAGCAGAGGGGTTAGTTACCACATCAGCAGTTGAAGATATTGCAACAGTAGCAGCAGTAGAACATTCAGCAACAGAAGTAGCGTTATCACGCTCAATGCATTTAAGACATGGTGGTTCAAATCCTTCCTGAGCGGAACTGATCTGTTTGGCGCGAAGTGACTCGTTTTCCTTTTGAAGATCTTCATGAGCCGCTCTCAATTTCTCAAGATCTTGCTTCCTTTGAAGATACTCATAGGAAAGCTTTTCATGAGTTGTTGAGAGCGTTTCATGACGACTTTCAAGTTCCTCATACTTAACATGAAGATTTTTTATGTCTTCAATTAAGGACTGAGATCGAGTCATTTCAGCGTCTAAGAGGTCATTGCTTTTGTCTAATAGTTTTCGAATATGTTCCATAGCTTTCTGTTGTTCAGTTGCAATTTTAGCAAGTGTTTTGTAGCTGGGTTTGGAACCACAATCAGAGTCATCTTCACTTGATGTTTGATAGTGAGTGGCGCGTGAGTTTACCTTGGCACCGCGTGCCATGAAGCAGTAGGTGGGAGTGGAGTTGTCCTTGTAATTAGCATCGGCGTTGGTGACGGAGTCATTGTCTTCAGTGTTGAAGATGGACTTGGCAATGTAGGCTGTAGCCAGACTTGCAACGCCAGAATCGGACTCCTCCTCAGACTCCACCTCCGCCTCCTCCGAAGCGGACTCCTCCTCTGAATCCATTTCCTTGCCAACAAACGCACGAGCCTTGCCAGATGAGCTCTTCTTGTGTGATGAAGACTTTGAGGAAGACTTGGAAGAAGACTTTGAGTATTTCTTCTTCTTCTTGTCGTCAGAATCATACTCCTTGCTCTTCTTTTTCTTCTTGTTCTCATTGTCCCACTGCGGACACTCAGAGATGTAGTAGCCAGGTTTCTTGCACTTGTGGCATGTTCTCCTTCTTGTAGTCATGAGCAGAAGCTTCATCATTCCTTGAGCTTGATCGTGAAGACTTTCTGAAGCCTTTCTTCTTGGTGAATTTTTGGAACTTCTTCACAAGCATAGCAAGCTTCTTTCCAATGTCTTTTGGATCATCAAAACTGCTGTCAGATTCCTCTTCAGATGAGGAGACAACTTTTGCCTTCACGGCACGAGTTCACCCATAGTTGGGACTGTAGATGTCTCTTTTCTCAGAAAGCTGAAACTCATGTGTGTTGAGCCTCTCAAGTATGTTAGACGGATCAAGTGTATTGAAGTCAGGACGTTCTTGAATTATCAGGGCTAGGGTGTCGAACGAGCTGTCAAGTGATCTCAAGAGTGTCTTGACGACTTCATGCTTGGTGATCTCATTAGCACCGAGGGCTTGAAGCTCATTTGTGATGTCAGTGAGTCGATCAAACCTGAGCTGGACATTCTCATTGTCATTTCTCTTGAAGCGGTTGAAGAGGTTGTGAAGGACACTGATTCTCTGATCTCTCTGGGTTGATACACCTTCGTTGACCTTGGAGAGCCAGCCCCAGACTAGCTTAGATGTTTCCAAAGCACTCACATGGCCATACTGTCCTTTCGTCAGATGACCACAAATGATGTTCTTGGCAGTGGAGTCCAGTTGAACGAACTTCTTGACATCAGTAGCGGTGACACCTTCACCAGCCTTGGGAACGCCATTCTTGACGACATACCATAGGTCGACATCAATGGCTTCAAGATGCATGCGCATCTTATTCTTCCAGTAGGGATATTCAGTTCCATCGAAGACAGGGCACGCAGCGGAGACTTTGATTATCCCTGCAGTCGACATAGCTAAAACTCCAGGTGGTTAAACCGAATCACACAGAACAAGGGAGTACCTTGCTCTGATACCAATTGAAAGTGCTAGTGATCGACTAGAGGGGGGTGAATAGGCGATTTTTATGAAAGTCTTCAAAACATGGAAGTTTCGAAGACAAACGATAGAAATAAACCTATTACCATGTAGCGGAAGGTAGACTACACTAAGCAAGCCATAGTCAAATACTCAATGAAGTGAAAGCACAATGACTAATAGCAGCTAGGCAGTTTAGATCAGATAGGAAGATAGTGTGAAGCCAATCAGAACAAGCAGTCACTCAGTGAAGACAAAAGATAATGCAATCATACAATGACTTCACCAGGGCCAACCGTAAGTAAAGGAGAGGGAAGGATGAAACCAGTGACTCGTTGAAGACAATGATTTGTTGGACCAGTTCCAGTTGCTGTGACAACTGTACGTCTGGTTAGGGAGGCTGAGATTCAACTCAGAAGACCGCGTCTTCACCTTATTCCCCTTGAGCTAAGGACACCCAGTCCTCGCCCAATCACTCTGGTAAGTCTTCAAGGTAGACTCCCAAACCTTCACAGACTTCGTTCACCGGCGATCCACAATGACTCTTGGATGCTCAGAACGCGACGCCTAACCGGCTGGAGGATTCACAGTCCTCAAGTGTAATAAGTCTTCAGATCACACAGACAGGAAGACTTCAGTGATGCCTAACACTCTTTGGCTCTGGGTGGTTAGGGCTTTATCCTCGCAAGGAATTCTCTCTCAAAGGCTTCGAGGTGGGTTGCTCTCTAACGACAAAAGCCATACACTAACTCTGAGCAGCCAACCGTTTATGGTTGTAGGGGGTGGGCTATTTATAGCCACTAGGCAACCCGACCTGATTTGTCCGAAATGACCCTTGGTCACTAAGGAACTAACATGTGTTCCAACGGTCAGATTTCAAACACGCACGACAACTTTACTTGGGCTACAAGCAAAGCCGACTTATCCAACTCTGGATAAGATTTGCTCTCATTGTCTTCACTCGAAGACATAGGATTTTGGTTAAGCATCACTTCAGTCATTCTGACTGGTTCTCTTGGACCCCACTTAACAGTACGGTGGTTCTTATGACTCAACAAAGAAAAACACAAAACGACGAAACTGCTAAGTCTTCGCGCTCCATATTCTTCACGCGACGTCTTCTCTTGTCATAGTCTTCAATATGAATGTCTTCACATACCACCTTTGACTTCAATGTCTTCATACATTTTTAGGGGTCATCTTTGGTAGGAAAACTGAATCAATGAGGGACCTCTACCTGTGTTATCCTGCAATTCTCACAAAAACATTAGTCCCTCAACCTGGTTTGTCGTCAATACTCCAAAACCAACTAGGGGTGGCACTAGATGCACTTACACTTGCGTAGTTCATAGACAAGTGAAAGTGGATACTCTAAAACTCGCAAGATAAGCGTGAGTGCTATGGATGGCGTTCTCGCAGGGAGACGGGAGCGGATCCATAGTGGTGTATTTGGTATGGTGAATTTGTGGACTCGTGTGCTCCACCTCAAAAGAGTTACTTGCAGTCGTAGTTCAGGTTAGCCACTGAGTCAAAGCTGGCTTGTTGCAGTTAAACTCCACCACCCCCTTTGTTGATACCGATGCATATGTAGATAGTTCTGATGTAAGTCTTGCTGGGTACATTTGTACTCACGTTTGCTTATTTTATGTTTTGTAGAGAGATTTCAGTCTCGCTAGTAGTTCCACGTGGACTTCGACGTTTAGCTTGTTACCTCAGCTACGATCTTGTACCCTTGGGAGGGTCTTGTAGATAGTCATGCTCCTGAGCCTTCTTCATTTGTAGTTGTCTATACTCAGACAAGTTAAGCTTCCGCATGTGCTTGTTGCTTGTATGCTCTGTATGTTGGGTCATGAGACCCATGTTTGTAATATCTCGCTCCTCAGAGCTTAATGAATAAATACTTGAGTCGTAGAGTTATGTTGTGATTCCATGTTGTATTTACACATATCGAGCATATTGTGTGTATGATTGAAATGCTTGGTATGTGTGGGATCCGACAACCTAGTTGTTCATCCTTGGTAGCCTCTCTTATGGGGAAATGTAGTCTTGTGCCTCCATGAGCCATAGTAGTCCGCTACAGCCCGGTTCACCAGAGTCCTGCTAGCCCAGCACTACTGCTCCGGAACACTTAGACTGGCCGGCATGTGATTCACTTCGTTCCTGTGTCTATCCCTTCGGGGAAATGTCACGCGGTGACATCCGGAGTCCTGCCTAGCCTGCTACAGCCCGGTTTTCTGGAGTCCTGTTAGCCCAGTGCTACACCCGGATTCGCACGCTGCTGACCGACATGCTCGATGTTGATTCATGTATGCATGTCCCCGTAAGTTAGTGCCACTTTGGGTTCACGACTAGTCATGTCGGCCCGGGCTCTCTGTCATATGGATGCTAGTGACACTATCATATACGTGAGCCAAAAGGCGCAAACGGTCCCGGGCCATGGTAAGGCGACACCCGTGGGAATACCGTGCGTGAGGCCGCAAAGTGATATGAGGTGTTACCGGCTAGATCGATGTGACTTGGAATCGGGGTCCTGACAACAAAAAAGAAGAAAGTCTCACATTGACGCGGCTAATCAACGGGCTATGGAGATGCACATCAATTGATGTCAATGCGAGGAGTAGGGGTTGCCATGCAACGGATGCACTAGAGCTATAAATGTATGAAAGCTCAACAAAAGAAACTAAGTGGGTGCGCATCCAACTTGCTTGCTCACGAAGACCTAGGGCATTTTAGGAAGCCCATTGTTAGAATATACAAGCTAAGTTCTATAATGAGAAATTTCCACTAGTATATGAAAGTGACAATATAAGAGACTCTCTATTATGAAGATCATGGTGCTACTTTGAAGCACAAGTATGGAAAAAAGGATAGTAACATTGTCCCTTTTATAATTTTTTTATTTGGCCTTTCTTTTTTTTCCTTTCTACCCTTTTTATTTTTATTTTTGGGACAATGCTCTATTAATGATGATCATCACACTTCTATTTATTTACAACTCAAAGATTACAACTCGATACTAGAACAAAGTATGACCCTATATGAATGCCTCTGGCGGTGTACCGGATGGGCAATGAATCAAGAGTGACATGTATGAAATTATGCATGGTGGCTTTGCCACAAATACGATGTCAACTACATGATCATGCATGGCAATATGACAATGATGAAGCGTGTCATAATAAACGTAATGGTGGAAAGTTGCATGGCAATATATCTCGGAATGGCTATGGAAATGCCATAATAGGTAGGTATGGTGGCTGTTTTAAGGAAGATATAAGGAGGTTTATGTGTGATAGAGCGTATCATATCACGGGGGTTGGATGTACCGACGAAGTTTGCACCAACTCTCAAGGTGAGAAAGGGCAATGCACGGTACCGAAGATGCTAGCAATGATGGGAAGGTGAGAGTGCGTATAATCCATGGGCTTAACATTAGTCATAAAGAACTCACATACTTATTGCAAAAATCTACAAGTCACCAAAAACCAAGTATTACGCGCATGCTCCTAGGGGGATAGATTGGTAGGAAAAGACCATCGCTCGTCCCCGATTTCCACTCATAAGGAGGATAATCGAAGAAACACCTCATGCTTCAAACTTGTGACACAACTTCACCATACGTGCATGCTACGGGACTTGCAAACTCTAACACAAGTACTTCTCAAATTCACAACTACTCAACTAGCATGACTCTAATATTACCATCTTCATATCTCAAAACAATCATCAAGTATCAAACTTCTCATAGTATTCAATGCACTCTATATGAAAGTTTTTATTATACCCATCTTGGATGCCTATCATATTAGGACTAATTTTATAGCCAAAGCAAATTACCATGCCATTATAAAGGACTCTCAAAATAATATAAGTGAAGCATAAGAGATCAATAATTTCTATAAAATAAAACCACCACCATGCTCTAAAAGATATAAGTGAAGCGCTAGAGCAAAATTATCTAGCTCAAAAGATATAAGTGAAGCACAAAGAGTATTCTAATAAATTTTGATTCATGTGTGTCTGTCCAAAAGGTGTGTACAACAAGTATGATTGGGGTAAACTAAAAATCAAAGACTCAAAATCATACAAGATGCTCCAAGCAAATCACATATCATGTGGTGAATAAAAATATAGCCTCAAGTAAAGTTACCGATGGACGAAGATGAAAGAGGGGATGCCTTCCGGGGCATCCCCAAGCTTAGGCTTTTGGTTGTCCTTGAATTTTACCTTGGGGTGCCTTGCGTATACCCAAGCTTAGGCTCTTGCCACTCCTTATTCCAAAATCCATTAAATCTTTACCCAAAACTTGAAAACTTCACAACACAAAACTCAACAGAAAATCTCATGAGCTCCGTTAGTATAAAAAAACAAATCACCACTTTAAGGTACTATAATGAACTCATTCTTTATTTGTATTGGTGTTAAACCTACTGTGTTCCAACTTCTTTATGGTTCATACCCCCCGATACTAGCCATAGATTCATCAAAATAAGCAAACAACACACGAAAGACAGAATCTGTCAAAAACAGAACAGTCTGTAGAAATCTGTAGGTTTTGAATACTTATGTGACTCCAAAAATTCTACCGAATTAGGAAGACATGGGTAATTTGTATATTAATCTACTGCAGTTGGAATCAGTATTTTATCGCTCTCAGGTTAAAAATGAAAATTATTCTCGTGAGCGCATACTTTCTGTTTTTTTTCAACAAGATCAAACAACAATCATCCAAGAAGATCCTAAAAGCTTTACTTGGCACAAACACTAATTAAAACATAAAAAACACAATCATAACAGAGAATATATGATTTATTTATTACTAAACTGGAACAAAAGCAAGAAGCAAAAATAAAATTGGGTTGCCTCCCAGCAAGCGCTATCGTTAAACGCCCCTAGCTAGGCATAAAACAAGAACAGATCTAGGTATTATCATCTTTGGTATGCAATCCATAAGTGGATCTCATAATAGATTCATAAGGTAATTTAATTTTCTTCCTAGGGAAGTGTTCCATGCCCTTCCTTAATGGAAATTGGAATATAATATTTCGTTCTTTCATATCAATAATTGCACCAATCGTTCTAAGGAAAAGTCTACCAAGAATAATACGACAAGTAGGATTGCAATATATATCAAGAACAATGAAATATACGGGCACATAGTTCCTATTTGCAACAATAAGAACATCATTAATCCTTCCCATAGGTTTCTCAATGGTGGAATCCACAAGATGCAAATTTAAAGAACAATCATCAAATTCACGGAAACCTGGCACATCAAACAAAGTTTTGGGAGTCGTGGAAACACTAGCACCCAAATCACATAAAGCATAGCATTCATGATCTTTAATTTTAATTTTAATAGTAGGTTCCCACTCATCATAAAGTTTTCTAGGAATAGAAACTTCCAATTCAAGCTTTTCTTGTAACATCCCAAATTTTCAATTTGGATGTTATACATAGGTCATCATATGCATGTCATATTTTATTTGCATTTTTGGTTGTGATCCTAGAAATCTTAAGCAACTCAAGGACCCAAGGAGAGAGTTGGAGATTTCATTTAGTTTCATATTTGAATTTTCTCAAATTTGAAGAGAGGATCATTTTGATTTTAATAATTTTTCTCTCCAAAACATTTCCAATATTAATATAAATGAGAGGAGATAAAAATAACTTCTCCAAAATCAGAGGGAAATATTGGAGGAAAAATATTGAAATTAAATAAATAATTTTATTTGGATTTTTATTGCTATTTTATTTGAATTAGAAAAATATGCATTTTTCAAAACTACATTATTAGGCCAGAAAAATGTTCACTTTGAGCTAAATAATTTATTTAGATGGAGAAAATTGTTTTTGGCATTGTTAGATTTTTAAAATATTTTATTAGGATTTTTGTTTCGGCGGAATTTATTTTAAAAAAAGAGTTCGGACCGACTCGGCCGAAGCCCAACCGGCCCAGTAGGCCGCGCCTGCGCCCACTCCCGCGTGTCGCCGCCTTCCCCGCCACCGTGCCGCGCACGGACGCCGAGGGGGAGTCAGAGCTGGACTTCGCCCTGGGCCGGCCTCCTCCCCAAGCCAAGCGCCGCCCCGCCCCCTTTATAAGCGCGCCGCCCCACCGCCTCACCTCCCCACCCCGAGCCGCAACCACCGCCGCCGAGCCGCTTGTCGCCGCCCGCGCCGCCCCGCTCGCCGAACCCTGCCGCGCCACCTCGCCGTCGCTCGCCGCTCGCCGGAGCCGCCGACCCACCGTTTTTCCTCGCGAACCAGTAAAGACCGTCGTTTTTTCGGTTTTGTTATCATATCGGTTTTATTTTAGGTTTATGGTTTTCTCGGTTTCCGCTAATTAGCGAACGTTCACCCGAACGCCTCTGTCCGCGAACGCGTTCGTTCGTTCATCTCTGATAGCGAACGTTCGTTCGATAGTCTTCTTCTTTTTCTTTTATTTTCGGCCAGGGACCTATCCATGCTTATTTTTATCGCAGATTAGCCCTTGATCTTCAAAGGCCCGCAACTTTTTAACCGTTTGTCCAAATCCAGTGAAACCAATGCCAAAGTCTTCATCTCGAAACCGTCTTTCCAGTTAACCAACTTGAACATGATTTTGACAATTTAAAATTTGGTTTCAAGAAGATTTGATTTCGAATTTCCTTTGATCGTAGTTTGAGTTTCGCAGCTCTGATTTGATTGTTTCTTTTTGCAAATCGAAGCTCTTCAGTTGAATTTTCAGTTTGGACTTTCTTATATGAGTTTTACCCTTGCATCTATGCTTGAGTGCTTATGTATGCTATTGTTTGTTTGCGATAGAGTTTTCGGAGTGCGAAACATGCTACTACGCATCTTCAGGGTTTTTAGATCGTCAGCAAGGCAAGTAACACTTTGATCATACTCCTTATTACCCAGTTTTTATGCATTACTTTCAAGCCTCAAACATTGCATAAGTAGGATCTGCTTAACATGTGGGTTTTGTGAAGTAGATGATGAGGTAGAACCTATTGCCTTTTTATATCAAACCCTGGGAGTTACTTCTACGTTATGCTTATATTGCTATGCTATGCTCGTGGACGTGGTTTGGTTGAGTGTATCCATGACAGATGTGAGAGTTGTTAAATAATGGTTAACTTAAGGTGGCTACTTTAGTACACATCTGGGTGGATTGGTTGAGGCACCCTGGAGCACCCACTGGTTGTCTAGGCACCTAGAGCAATCTAGAGCTGTCCTGGGATATCCTGGAGTACCCGTGTGATCATCCTACGGTTTGCCACCCAGGCTCAAAGGGGTCATAAGATTATTCATGCTGGAAACTTCCATGTGCAGCCACATGCAATTATGGGCTCTGGCATAGTTGAGTAAGTTGTGGGAATCCTTTTCATGATAGTCTAGCAGATGTAGGGGATTGTAGGTGTACCGGCCTATCTATCAGTTAAGGGGACCTCTTCGGAAAGACTGTGTCTCGATCATCCGGTTCTCAAACACCATGTAGTGTGAGAAATACAACGTAGGAGATCGAGTCTTGTGGGAAAAAGTGCGCAAACCTCTGCAGAGTGTAAAAAAACTAATCATGGTTAGCCGTGTCCCCGGTTATGGACATCTTGAGTATCTGGTGCTTGAATTATTGATTTGATCTCATCACTCTTAACTAATTTTTTGGGCTGTTAATTACTTTTAATTGGGATTGAGTTGGAGGAACCTTCTCAATGTTTATCAATCAACTTGATAGTTAAGTGAAATTTATTCCTTTGCAGCAGGGAAAAAATTGGCTTTGCGCAAAACTTTAACCATAGAGCCTCCACCAGCCATACATGCATGTAGTGATAGCAGTTATTCTAGTTCATTGCTCTATAGTGTTATTTTGCCAGCATATTCCATGTGCTGACTCATTTCGGGCTGCAACGTATTATGTTGCAGACTTTTCAGACGAAGAGTAAGGTGCGCTAGGTCTCGTTGTCTTGCACTCAGCTATGCCGTTCGTGTTGATGGACTCACTTTACCTTCGAAGCCTTCCGCTGTTTTCTTATTTAGATGACCTTAGGCCATATTATTGTAATAAGTTCTCTTTTGAGACTATCAATGTAATAAGTGTGTGATTGAAACTCTGTTATAAATCCTTCAAGTACTGTGTGTGTCAGCATTACCGATACAGGGATGACACTTATGCACAGAGATTTGACCATTTGAGGTTGGATCTCTACAAGATGGTATCAGAAACCACGCTGACTATAGGACACGACCACTAAGATAAGCCCTAGGTCACTCTTCTCTACTCATTTCTGACTCTTCTCCACTTTCCACTCTATAGATGGTGGACCCAAGGAACAAGTTTGCTCAACCGGACAAAGACACCCCTTTTGGACGACACTTGAAGGAAGCCACCAGATATTTGAACATCGGAATACCAAGCTTCACTGGGACCTACACCGCCACTCTACCTGAAGAAGAGCGCTGGACCATTCGAGTACATGTTCCAGGAAGAACATTCATACCAGTGACTGAGCCCATAGAGTTTTCCTTTGATGCACCAACCTAGAGTCTAGGAAAGAGCATGGCAGCTCACATCACCATGGGACGCATCGGCCAAGTCTACCACAAGGACCTAAAGGACACCATCTACCAGATATGTGGACGCCGAGATGAGCAATGGGAGATGATCAGCACCGGGAGGGACAAGTCCATTGCAGCCTACATCCAGGAGTTGAACCAACACATTCATCGACAGGAGAACCAGATGTGCGCCAGCATGATAGACCTGAAGAAGGTGATGACTAGGAACATGGAGCTAGAAGAGGAACTCAAGTCTACACACAATGGATATGAAGAGGAAATTGCAGTCCTACACGAGCAGAATGAAGATATGAAGGAGTAGCTAGGAGTATTCATGGGAGACCCTGCGCCAGGAGGAGATGGCGACCTTCCCGAGAACTACATCATCATCGACGACACCGACTTCGACCCCGACAGTGATGATGACTATGAAGGAGAAGTTGGAGCGGATATCATGGAATCTTCTTCAGATCAAAATTTCTAGATGACCACCATATTATCAGTAGTATTCCCCCATGTATATAGTAGTATATCGAGCACTTTCTAACGGTAGTTAGATCATTTGTATGCCCTTGTTTGAATTGAGTGGTGTGATATGAATGTGTTTGTCTCATGTGCATATGGGTAGTGCTCTATCCTTAGACCTCCTTCTATTCTAATCTCTTCCCTCTAAACCCATCAGATGCCTCCGAGACGTGACCCCGGATTTGTCTTCCCATCGGAGCTCACTCAATTGATACAACAATAGAATGCCTTGATGCAGCTACTAGTCCAGAACCAAGGCAACAACAACAACAACAACATTAACAGCAACCCACCGCCACCACCACCAGTTGACAACTTAGCCCGTTTCTTGAGGTTGAATCCGCCGGTGTTTTCTAGTAGCACCGAGCCGATTGTTGTTGACGACTGGCTCCGCGGGATTGGAAGGGAGTTGACCCGTGGCCATAGGTTTCACTAGTGGCTTCTCTCAAGATAGCATAAGTATTACGATGGGTGAACAAATTACTGTCGAGCAATTGATAGAATTGAGCATAGTTATGAGAATATCTAGGTATGATCATGTATATAGGCATCACGTCCGTGACAAGTAGACCGACTCCTGCCTGCATCTACTACTATTACTCCACACATCGACCGCTATCGAGCATGCATCTAGAGTATTAAGTTCATAAGAAAGGAGTAACGCTTTAAGCAAGATGACATGATGTAGAGGGATAAACTCATGCAATATGATATAAAACCCATATTTTTATCCTCGATGTTAACAATACAATACGTGTCATTTCCCCTACTGTCACGGGGATCGAGCACCGCAAGATTGAACCCAAAGCTAAGCACTTCTCCCATTGCAAGAAAGATCAATCTAGTAGGCCAAACCAAACTGATAATCCGAAGAGACTTGCAAAGATAACCAATCATACATAAAAGAATTTAGAGAAGATTCAAATATTGTTCATAGATAATCTTGATCATAAACCCACAATTCATCGGATCTCGAGAAACACACCGCAAAAGAAGATTACATCGAATAGATCTCCAAGAAGATCGAGGAGAACTTTGTATTGAGATCCAAAGAGAGAGAAGAAGCCATCTAGATAATAACTATGGACCCGAAGGTGTGAGTTAAACTACTCACACATCATTGGAGAGGCTATGGTGTTGATGTAGAAGCCCTCCATGATCAATGCCCCCTCCGGTGGAGCGCCGAAAAAGGCCCCAAGATGGGATCTCAAGGGTACAAAAGGTTGCGGCGGTGGAATTAGGTTTTCGTGGTGCCCTTTGATGTTTTCAGGGTACGTAGGTATATATAGGAGGAAGAAGTAGGTCGGTGGAGCCACGATGGGCCCACGAATGTGGAGGGCGCGCCCAGGGGGTAGGCGCGCCCCCTGCCTCGTGCCTTCCTCGTTGGTTGCTTGACGTCCACTCCAAGTCCTCTGGATCACGTTTGTACCAAAAATCACGCTCCCGGAGGTTTCATTCCGTTTGGACTCCGTTTGATATTCTTTTTCTGCGAAACACTGAAATAGGCAAAAAACAGCAATTTGCGCTGGGCCTACGGTTAATAGGTTAGTCCCAAAAATAATATAAAAGTTTATAAATAAGCCCATTAAAAATCCAAAATAGAATATATAATAGCATGGAACAATCAAAAATTATAGATAAGTTGGAGAGGTATCAATGAACAAGGTGTTTATGGAGTTTTTGGATAAATTTGTTGTGGTGTTCATTGATGATATTTTGGTATACTCGAAGAATGAAGAGGAAGACAAGGAACACTTGCGCTTATTTCTCGAGAAGCTCAGGGAACATCAATTGTATGCCAAGTTCAGCAAGTGTGAGCTTTGGTTGAAGGAAGTTGGATTTCTTGGACATGTTATATCAGGAGAAGGTATAGCAGTAGACCCCACCAAGGTTCAGTCTATCACTGAGTGGTTGGCACCCACCTCAGTATGAGAGATCCACAGTTTTCTGGAACTCACAGGATATTACAGGAGGTTCATTGAATTTTTTTCCAAGATTGTGAAACCCATGACAGAGTTCTTGAAGAAGAACACCAAGTTCAAATGGACCAAGGAATGTGAAGCTAGTTTTCAGGAGTTGAAGAAATGTTTGGTTACAACCCAAGTGCTGATCCTTCCAGATATACGCAAGGATTCCCAAGTGTATTGTGACGCTTCTGGCTTAGGACTTGGAGGTGTACTCATGCAAGATGGAAGAGCTGTTTCATATGCCTCACGTCAGCTTCGACCTCATGAGTTGAATTATGCCACGCATGATTTGGAGTTGGCAGCCGTAGTGCATGCGCTCAAGACTTGGAGACATTTTCTGATTGGAAACAGATGTGATGTGTACACAGATCACAAGAGTTTAAAGTACATTTTCACGCAGAAGGAGCTGAATCTTAGGCAAAGGAGATGGTTGGAGCTTATAAAGGATTATGATATGAAGTTGCACTATCACCCAGGAAAGTCCAATGTCGTAGCAGACACTTTGAGCCGAAAGAGTTATGCCAATACCCTCGTAAGCAGAGGCTTACTGCAGGAGTTAGTTGACGATCTTGATGAACTTCGTTTGGAGATAGTTCCAAGAGGTTTCGTGGCAACAATGGAGGTTCAATCTACATTATTGGGAATTCGAGAAGCTCACAAAGATGACAAGGAAACCGCTGAGATAAAGGAAAAGATGAGCAAGGGAAAAGCCAAGGGTTTTCATGAGGATGAGCATGAGACCTTATGGTTTGAGGATCGTATATATGTGCCCAATAATGCTGAGATCAGGAAGTTAATACTTCAGGAAGCTCATGACCCACCATACTCGATTCACCCTGAAAACACCAAGATGTATTTGGATTTGAAGGAACGTTTATGGTGGACAGGAATGAAGAAGGATATTGCCGAGTATGTAGCAGTATGTGATGTATGTCATAGAGTGAAGGAAGAACATCAGAAGCCAGCAGTATTGCTACAGCCTATGCCGATACCTGAATGGAAGTGGGACAAACTTGGCATGGATTTTATCACCGGATTACCTAGGACCCGATCGGGATATGGTTCAATCTGGGTAGTAGTTGATCATTTGACAAAGGTATCTCACTTTATCCCAGTGAAGACCGCCTATACAAGCGCGAAGATGGCCAAGATATATATGACCAGGATCATATGTCTGCATGGAGTTCCGAGGACCATCGTATCAGATAGAGGGACATAGTTTACCTTGAAGTTTTGAAATCAATTGCACCAGACTTTGGGTACTAGGCTAGAGTTCAGTACAGCCTTCCATCCGTAGACAGATGGACAGACCGAGAGAGTCAATCAGATTCTGGAGGACATGTTGAGAGCTTGTGCGCTAGATTATGGATCTAGTTGGGATGACAATTTGCCTTACATAGAGTTCTCATACAACAACAGTTATCAGGCTAGTTTGAAGATGGCACCTTTTGAAGCCTTGTATGGAAGGAGATGCAGGACCCCGTTAATGTGGGATGAAGTTGGAGACCATTAGTTGTTGGACCGGATTTGATCAAAGAGTCCGAAGAGAAGGTTAGGTTGATCCGAGATAGGCTGAGATAGCTCAGTCCAGGCAGAAGAGTTATGCAGATACTACACGCAAGGAGGTAGTTTATGAGATTGGAGACCGAGCATATCTTCGTGTGTCACCACTACGAGGAGTTAAACGTTTTGGAGTTAAGGGAAAGTTAGCCCCGATATTTGTAGGACCATATCGAGTGTTGGAACATATGGGAGAAGTTGCCAACAAGTTGGAGTTACCCGAAGGACTATCAGGAGTTCATGATGTGTTTCATGTTTCCCAGTTAAAGAAGTGCCATGGAGAGATGGCTGATATTCCACAAAGAGATACAGTGCCCCTGGAAGCAATTCAGTTGGAGAGTGATCTGACCTACGAGGAGAAGCCCATCAAGATTCTTGAGTTTGCGAGTCGAGTTACATGCAGCAAAGTTATCAAGTTTTGCAAAGTTCAGTGGAGCCATCATACCGAGGATGAAGTCGCCTGGGAATGAGAAGAAGACCTACGGAAAGACCACCCGTACCTATTTTATAGCCAACCCAAATCTCGAGGGCGAGATTCATCTTAAGGGGGGTAGGTTTGTAACATCCCAAAATTTCAATTTGGATGTTATACATAGGTCATCATATGCATATCATATTTTATTTGCATTTTTGGTTGTGATCCTAGAAATCTTAAGCAGCTCAAGGACCCAAGGAGAGAGTTGGAGATTTCATTTATTTTCATATTTGAATTTTCTCAAATTTGAAGAGAGGATCATTTTGATTTTAATAATTTTTCTCTTCAAAATGTTTCCAATATTAAAATAAATGAGGGGAGATAAAATGACTACTCCAAAATCAGAGTGGAATATTGGAGGACAATATTAAAATTAAATAAATATTTTATTTGGAATTTTATTGCTATTTTATTTGAATTAGAAAAATATGCATTTTCAATACTGCATTTTTAGGCCAGAAAAATGTTCACTTTGAGCTAAATAATTTATTGAGACAATGAAAATTGTTTTTGGCATTTTTAGAATTTTTTATATTTCATTAGGATTTTTGTTTCGGTGGAATTTTATTTTTTTTTATAAAAAAAGTTCGGACCGACTAGGCCGAAGCCTAGTCGGGCCAGCAAGCCGCGCTTGCCGCCCACTCCCGCGTGCCGCCGTTTTCCCCCGCCGTCATGCCGCGCACGGACGCCAAGGGGAAGTCCGAGCCAGACTCCGCCCGGGCTGGCCCCCTCCCCAAGCCAAGCGCCGCCCCGCCCCCTTTATAAGCGCCCCGCTGCGCTGCCTCACCTCCCCACCCCGAGCCGCAACCACCGCCACCGAGCCGCGCCGCCGCCCGCCGCCGCTGCTGCTCGCTGCCGCGCCGCCTCGCCGTCGCTCGCTGCTCGCCGGAGACCCCGACTCGCCGGAGCCGCTGACCCGCCGGTTTTCCTCGTGAACCAGTAAAAACCGCCGATTTTTTGTTTTGTTTTAAGATCGGTTTTATTTTAGGTTTAGGGTTTTCTCGGTTTTCTTTGGTTTTCGCTAATTAGCGAATGTTCACCCGAACGCCTCTGTTCGCGAACGCGTTCGTTCATTCGTCTCTCATAGCGAACGTTCGTTCGATAGTCTTTTTATTTTTATTTTATTTTCGGCCAGGGACCTATCCATGATTATTTTTATCGCATATTAGCCCGTGATCTTCAAACGCCCGCAACTTTTTAACCATTTTTCCAAATCTAGTGAAACCAACACCAAAGTCTTTGCATCAAAACCCTCTTCCCATTTAACCAACATGAACATGATTTTGACAATCTAAAATATCGTTTCAAGCAGATTTGAATTCGAACTTCTTTTGATCGTAGTTTGAGTTTAGCAGCTCCGATTTGATTGTTTCTTTTGGCAAATCGAAGCTCTTCAGTTGAATTTTCAGTTTGGACTTTCTTATCTGAGTTTTACCTTTGCATCTATGCTTGAGTGCTTATGTATGCTATTTTTGTTTGTGATAGAGTTTCCGCAGTGCGAAGCGTGCTACTACGAGTCTCTAGGGATTTCAGATCGTTAGCAAGGCAAGTAACACTTTGGTCATACTCCTTATTACCCAGTTTTTATGCATTATTTTCAATACTCAAACATTGCATGAGTAGGATCTACGTAACATGTGGGTTTTGGGAAGTAGATGATGAGGTAGAACATATTGCCTTTTTATATCAAACCCTGGGAGTTACTTCTATGTTATGCTTATATTGCTATGCTATGCTCGTACACGTGGTTTGGTTGAGTGTATCCATGACAGATGTGAGAGTTGTTAAA
This sequence comes from Triticum aestivum, assembly GCF_018294505.1. NCBI lineage: Eukaryota > Viridiplantae > Streptophyta > Magnoliopsida > Poales > Poaceae > Triticum > Triticum aestivum. The sequence continues at coordinate 142,419,954 of NC_057803.1, read as the reverse complement.
TAATAATTAACTTAAGGTGGCTACTTTAATACACATCTAGTGGATTGGTTGAGGCACCCTGGAGCACCCAGTGGTTGTCTGGGCACCTGGAGCACCAGAGCTGTCCTGGGATATCCCGGAGTACCCGTGTGATCATCCTACGGTTTGCCACCCATGCTCAAAGGGATCATAAGATTATTCATGCTGGAAACTTCCGTGTGCAGCCACAAGCCATTATGAGCTCTAGCATAGTTGAGTAAGTTGTGGGAATCCTTTCCATGATGGGCTAGCAGATGTAGGAGATTGTAGGTGTACCGGCCTATCTATTGGTTAAGGGGACCTCTTCGGAAAGACCGTGTCTCGGTCATCCGGTTCTCAAACACCATGTAGTGCGAGAAAGACAACGGAGGAGATCGAGTCTTGTGGAGAAAAGTGCGCAAACCTCTGCAGAGTGTAAGAAAAACTAATCATGGTTAGCCATGTCCGCGGTTATGGACATCTTGAGTATCTGGTGCTTGAATTATTGATTTGATCTCATCACTCTTAACTAATTTTGTTGGGCTGTTAATTACTTTTAATTGGGATTGAGTTGGAGGAACCTTCTCAATGTTTATAAACCAACTTGATAGTTAAGTGAAATTTATTCCTTTGCAGTAGGGAAAAAATTGGCTTTGCACAAAAACTTTAACCATAGAGCTCCACCAGCCATATATGCATGTAGTGATAGCAGTTATTCTTGTTCATTGCTCTATAGTGTTATTTTGCCAGCATATTCCATGTGCTGACCCATTTCGGGCTGCAACGTATTATGTTGCAGACTTTTCAAATGAAGAGTAAGGTGCGCTAGGTCGTTGTCATGCACTCAGCTATGCCGTTGAAGTTGATGGACTCACTTTATCTTCAAAGCCTTCCGTTGTTATCTTATTTTAGATGGCCTTAAGCTATATTATTGTAATAATTTCTCTTTTGAGACTATCGATGTAATAAGTGTGTGATTGGAACTCTGTTATAAATCCTTCAAGTATTGTGCATGTCAGCATTACCGATCCAGGGATGACACTTATGCATAGAGATTTGACCGTTTGAGGTCGGATCGCTATAGGTTTTCTGTAGTAGTGAGGAAGAAGGGGAGCTGGGGTTTTCTATAGGAGTGAGGTGAGGAATTTGGGGTACGAGTGGAGCGAGCTAACGTGAGGTGGGTGGGAGTGAGGAGGAAGAAGAGCGCCCAAGTGTTTTTGGGGGGCGGTGTGCTAGGTAGTGCCTCTCATTAAGTAAATATATGGGCTTTTGGATTGATTTTATTATTTACTAGGGTGGATGAGCTCTTTTGTCTTGGGCCCACAGAAACAATCGCTACTAGTATAGTATAGACACTCTATAGCTACCCAGAAAAACATTTACTACTAGTATAGTGGATACACTACCGCTTATGGCTCCTCTGAGGTCATTGAAACATCTCCCGCTACTGAATGCCATTTTACTGTGGTTCATCGACATGCGGGCCATGCAACACGCGGTCCCAAATGCCATCCACCAAATTAGAAGGCGGTATGCAGGCGGAGAGTCACCTTGGTCGTAGCGCGGCAGTAACGAGCCGTCATATCACAAAACCCCACCTCCCCGCAGTCTAAGTTTAATGGATGAACAATCATCATTTCACTCTTCGCTGAACCCCCTTCTCCCTCACCGTCTTCAAGAAATCCAACACTCGCATCTGCCATTGTTCTTCTCTCCCAACGAAGGGAAGGTAAGTGGATCCGTGATGTTGGTATATTTTCATTCAGAAAAAAGAACTTGTGCAAAGAAGTAACCGATCCTCACTCTCTTTTTTGTTTCATTGTCATTGCGATTGTGTATTCCTTTTAGTTGTCTCCTATTCGTCAATTTCATGATGGACCAAGGAGAACCCGGCAAAGATCTACCGATGTTGGAGCAGACACGAGAGGCTGATCCCCACGAGACAAAGAGCTCCAAGAAGATGGAGGTCGCCACTGAGCCGACCCCAGATACGCTCATGGCCACTACTGAGATGGGCAACGCCCCGTTTGAGGTTACAACCCCCGTGGCCCTGCAGGAGCAGTTTTCCCCCTTCGAGGATGTGCTCCCCCGGGCTGAGCTACCCAAGGTGACTTTCTTCATTGCCGATCTCGATTGTGGTTTTTCATCTAAGTATGTAGTGATAAATAATGCAAAGTTTTATTAGCTTCAATGCCATGCTACCTTCCCTATCATGCATACATTTGACTCTACATAGTGGTTTAAATAACTTGTGTTTTTTATATTGGAAAGTAATTCAGAGTTTGTTTCTGTTTCAATTAGAGCCCTGATGTAGACAAGGATTGTGTGGTTGTACATGTCACTCCCTATGAGGCGAATGACCTGAATATACTCACTGGGAAAACAAAGTTCTTAGGCTGTTGGATCGTGGAAGCCAGTTGCACTCCTACCAAAGTCGAGATGTATTCCAACCACTGAAAGTGCGTTATATCGACTAGAGGGGGGGGTGAATAGGCGATTTTTATGAAATTCTTCACTGAGGAATTTGCCGGTGAGGAAATTCCTTAGCGAAGAACTACTAGTAGCGGAATAAGTACTCAAAAGTAAACATAACAGAATACAAGCATAGTCATCATGATGAAATGAAGACAGGCACAGAGTACAGGAAGCGTAAGCACATAGACAAACAGACTGAAGAAATTGAACTGAGGAAATTGAGAAAGTCTTCAGTCAAAGTCTTCAAACACATATATGAACAAGCACACAACACAGTTATGAGGAAATGAACGAGTTGAGGGAATAGAACCAGTAAGCTTGGTGAAGACAATGATTTGGTAGACCAGTTCCAACTACTGTCTCAGTTGTACGTCTGGTTGGAGCGGCTGAGTATTTAAACTAGAGGACACACAGTCCCGGACACCCAGTCCTGAACACGCAGCTCAGGACACCCAGTCCTCACCTTATTCTCCTTGAACTAAGGTCACACAGACCTCGTCCAATCACTCGTGGTAAGTCTTCAGGTGACTTCCGAACCTTCACAAACTTGGTCACTCGGCGATCCACAATTCCTCTTGGATGCTCTAGACCATGACGCCTAACCGTCTGGAAGAAGCACAGTCTTCAAAGGTAACAAGCATCGGATCCACGTAGGATTAATCTCTTCAGTGATGCTCAATCACTTGGGGTTGGTAGGTGTTTGGGTTTTGGGGTTTTCTTCACTTGATGATTTTCGCTCAAAGTCCTCAGAGGATGGGTTGCTCTCAAATGACAAGTGTCAGTTTCTCTCGGAGCAGCCAACCAGCTAGTGGTTGTAGGGGGCAGCTATTTATAGCCTAGGGAGCAGCCCAACATGATAAGACATAAATGCCCTTCAATGATATGACCGTTAGGTGGATAGATATTTTGGGACAACTGGCGCATAGCACAACAACGGTCGGAATTTTGAGTAGCAAAATCCTCAGGGCTATCATGTTCCTCACTGTGTAGATAATCCGCACTGGCGAATTCCTAACTCCTCAGTCAGAACAAATTCCTCGGAGACCAGAAGAACTTCGTCTCTGTCACTGAAGAATATGACTGGACTGTATGAGATTTCCAATGGCTTCACTCAAAGGGATTGGTAGGTGTAGGATTTTGAGTTGAGCATCACATGGAAAATTTTCCTTAGTATTTCCTCAACCCCCTTTAACAGTACGGTGTTTCCTATGACTCAAGAGAGAGAAAATGAAACTACGAAAACAAAAGTCTTCATGCTTCATGTTCCTCGAATGAATACCAAGTCTTCACGGTCACACCAATTTCTTCACTTTCAAAGTCTTCAGAAAGTCTTCAAAAATACAAAGTCTTCAGTCGAAGAACTTCATTTTTAGGGGTCGACTTTCTCTGTAAATATCAAACTCCTCATAGACTTATACACATGTGTATACGCACAAACGCATTAGTCCCTTAACCTATAAGTCTTCAATACACCAAAATCACTAAGGGGCACTAGATGCACTTAGAATCTCCCCATTTTTGGTGATTGATGACAATATAGGTTACGTTTTCAACGGGGATAAGCATATGAAGTGTAAATACTGATATTGAGGAATTTGATTGCAAGATATAGAAGAACCCCCCCTAAAGATGTGCATAGTGAGGAATTTGCTTTTGAAGCAATGCACACTTGAAGAGTTGAATCATGGAGATCTCCCCCTATATCTTGTAATTCATACACGCATTTTACATATACCAGTGAAGAATTTGAAATGCATGATGAAATATGGTGCTGATGTAATTCAGCATGCGTGCAATAATATTAGCGAGAAATAAGCATGCAGAAAAACGTCTCAAGAGTATCATAGCACCATCGGGTTTAAGTTTACAAATCGATCCAATAAAGTCTCAGAAGAACGAGAGTTGTAAGTTGGAAAAAACGCCCATATAGAAAGACCTGCTTGAAGACTAACTCAAAATTCTCCTCCTTTGTCATCAAATGACCAAAAGGATCGAATATGAGGACTAATGCCCCTGAAAGAATATCAAGTTGATGAAGGAGCGCCAGCGTTGTTGGGGTCGTTTGTCGTAGTAAGGCCTGCCGTAGTGTCGTCCAAGTCTTCATTTTCATCAGTGAAGAAATGAACCAAACTGACGCTTAACCCATTTATGATTTTGATCCACCTTCTGGTGAAGACTAAGCAGAAGCTCACGATCAGTCATCACACGAGGAGCAGTGGATTGAGGAGTAGACTTGGGTGCATTGGCAGAGTCATGTGTGGCCGAGTCATCATTGGTGGAATAAGAGGCAGCTTTGCGAAACTGACCATCAAATGGACGAATGCCTTCATCTATAATAGCTGGTGCCTTGCCCTTACCATCAACTAACGAATAGGTCTGCTTGAGGACTTCAATTGGGGGCAAGTAGCTGAGGTGATTATGAAAATCAGCTTTGTAGTTGAGTGAAGACCTTGTCCTGCGGAATCTCATAATATAAGGTGCATAAGGCTTCAGCTCAAACGGAGACAGTGCAACATTTGCCAGAGTCCTCATGAAGAAATCATGATAATTGACAGGAATGCCATGAACGATGTTGAATACCAGATTCTTCATGATGCCAACAATTTCCTCATCAGATGAGTCGTGGCCTTTGATAGGAATCATTGTCCTCGTAAGAATACGATAGACAGTTCTAGGCACATAAAGCAATTCCTTCACGAGGAATTTGGTTCTTGGTGCCTGACCTGGCTTCAAAGGTTTCATCAGAACCTGCATGAAGTGATTTGTAAGCTCAGGTTCACTGTAGATGCAACGAGCTTCTTCAAGGGGAGGACTGAGTGGTAAGCATGAAGCAATTCAGAAGCTGGTGCAGTGTAGTGAGTGTTTTCAGACATCTAGTCCAGCACTCATGAATTCACATCTTCAGAATCTCCTGTGATGTGCAACGTTGCATAAAATTGAAGAATGAGTTCTTCATTCCAATCACAGATGTCAGAGCAAAAGTTTAACAGTCCAGCGTCGTGAAGAACACTGAGGACTGGTGCGAAGCACGACAGAGATTCCATATCCACGTGAGGAATATGCTCATGGTAGAAGATTTTCTCTTTGTTGAACAACACTGAGGAATAGAAATTGGCTTGACTAGCAGTCCAGAAAATCCTCTTCCTAATGCGAGCAGAGTTATAAGGGTTGTAGTCTTCAAAGAATACATGCTCGCCGAAGAAATCATCAGCCTTGAACTTTTGCTTGCGTGAGAATGGATCCTTTGGCTTGGGCAGAGGAGTGTCAGTGAGTTGCATCACGGCCTCAGGAATCGCAATCTCAGGTTCTTCAGGCTGAGGAATTTCTGGTTCCTCTTCAGTGGCAGTCTGCGTCTTCAGATGTTCAGCAGCAACAGTTTCTTCAGCACTAGTGGCTGGAATTTCCTCATGTACAGATGAAGTGGGGTGAGTTTCTTCAGAGCCCATTTGAATAGTTTGTGCGGGGGACTGAGGTATTTGCTGCAACGGTGTGAACATTGGAGAGTTTGGATGCTGACTTTCCCAGAATTCATCACTTATTACGGGTGTGGAGCAGCCAACGTCCACATCTTCATCTTCCATTTCTTCAACGCCAGCCTCTTCAGCTATGAACTGAGGCATGGGCGAGGAGATGACAGGTGTTGAAGGGATCGTATCCACTTCAATTTCTTCATCAATCTGCTCTGACGAAGCAGCAAAATGATTTTCTTCATCAGATCCGCTAGGGATCTCATATTCTTCACCAAAAGGAACAAGGTCCTTTGATGGCATAGTTGAGATTGGAACAACATAAATGGGATTAGCGAATGAACTAGTCAAAGGCTTCATCTTCTTCGAAGCTGAAGAATCTGAAGTAGCTGATGCTTTCCTTTTCTTCACTGCTGCACGCTCTGCAGCCTTGGTCTTCTTCACATCTGATGCAGATGGAAGGATCGGAGTTGGTGTTGGCGCAGGAGGAGCAGAGGAATTTGGTTGATTTTCTTCAGGCACAACTAATGCAGTTGCCCTGATTTCTTCAGTTTCTTTAGGCGCACCACTAGTGGATGCCCTGCCAATTTCTTCAGCGGCTGGAATGCAGTCATCAGCCCTGGAACTCACATTTTCTTTAGCAGCCTGATTTTCATCAGCGGTGCTGGCATGTTCTTCAGTCGACTGAGTGGATGCTTCAGCCTGAGGAATTTCCTGTTGCGTTGGGGCAGCAACATTGGAAGTGAACTATTCAGTTATCTTCACAAATCTGACTTTGGATCCTTGCCAATCAGCATAGTAGGCTTTGAAGTCATCACTGAGGGTTTTGATTTCAGATTGGATTTTTACAAGTTCATCAGTTGTCATAGTGACAACATTGTTCTTCAGAAATTTCTCCTTCTTGTATTGCGCTTTCTTGATCTGCCTGGCCTTCTCATATTTCCATTTTTCTTCTTGGATGAAATGGGTCAACATGTGACTTTGGCCAGGAGTCAGCTTGAAATCAGGCATGGGAGTGTTGTGGTTCTTGTGCCAAACATCAATGTATTCGAGGATCAACTTGGGATCCAAAAGCAGTGGCACATCTGTTCCCTTGGCTCTAGCGGCCCTGACTTGCCTATCTCTGATGATTTCTACAAGTTCATCATCATCAGCTTCGTCTTCTTCAGACAGCACTTGGAAAGCGACTTGCTTCTTCTGAGGACTAGGGTGAGGACCTCGTCCAGCAGTGGCCTTTGTCTTTAGTAGAGAGGGTCCCGTTGAGGAAGTTGGTGCAGCTGAGGAACTAGCTGAAGCTCCTGAGGCAATTGAGATGCCTGCAGTCCTTTGGCACGAGGCAAGATGCACAGGTGCTGAGGACTTTGGAGGAGCTGAGGATTTTGAGGGAGCAGGAGCAGCATGAGGAATTGGCCTTGAGGGCTTTGAGGATTCTGGCCGTCAGGGCATTGCTGAGGAACTTGGCCTTGAGGGCACTGTTGGTGAAGCACCTGGCTTGCGCGCAGGCTTCTTTGACATAGCCTTCTTCGGCTTGACAGTAGAGGCCTCAGCGGAGGCAGCAGTAGCTGCAGCAAAGTCTTCATTGAATTTCCTCACTGCTTCTCTGGCTTGCTTAGCCAACTTGGCTTAGCGCTTGGCCCATTCGTCAGGATAGTCCTCACCGCGCTTGAGGCTGGTGGGATCTGCTATTTGGCCAGGTGCCAATGGAGGTCTTGGGCATGGAGGATTGAGTGCAAATTTCTTCATGTATTTGGGAGTGACATATCTGTACTCCCTCCACTCTCTAGCCCATCTCCTCTCTATCTTCTGAATGCACACCTTGCGCTCATTCTTGGTTTCCTCAGTAGGTGTGCAGTACCCAACATATATTTCATCAGGGATCTCAAACGCTGTATTGACCTCAGACATCTTTCCTCCTTTCTGTGGCTTCTTATCGTCGGCCATTTTCTTCAGTTGAGGAATTTGGACAATTGAATTCTCTGAAGAAGTATGCAACTTTTCTTCGAGGAACGCTGCAAATGAGTTAAGTTGATGAGAACCTAGTGATTCAGGAGTTGACATGAGTACATGTGAACAGAGTATAGTTGCGAGGAATTTGGAGAGGTCATATGCGTTCTCAGAAGGTTTTTCAAAAAGGAACAAGTTTGAGGAATTTGACTAGATGAGTCTTAAAGAATTTCACTAAGCGTTATTTGTCTTAGGTTCCAAAGTTGTATAGATCGAAGATCCACACAATTGAGGAATCTTGAAGAAAAATGATGCTTAGAGAAACGAATCAAGAACAGGTGACTTGTGAGGTGTTTAGTGTGTTAAGATAGAAGAAAAACACCTTTGAAGATTTTGTAGATAATCATTCGAATCAATGAGGGCAGTAAAAGTAACTTTTAATTACCCTGGATGAAGAACACGACGAACAGTGAAGTGGAGAGGTGAAGTTCATCTGTGTAGATCTTCCACGCCCTAACTCGGCGGAGGAAGATGGCTACAGCGGCGGCGGAGTGAAGATTTCCGCGGTCGGCGCGAGTACGTCGGTGACGAGGTCGAGGTAGTGAAGCTCTTCCTCACCGGCGACGATGAAGTAGCGCTAGCGCTAGGGTTTTAGAAGCTCGAGCTGGAGAGAGGTCGAGCGGAGTAAAAGAAGTGAGGAAGGGAAGGAGGGGTATTTATAGCCACGGTGAAAAACTATTCGCCCGAAGAAATTGGACGAACGTGCCCTTGACACTTCTCATTCGCTTGACATGTGTCACCCACATACTGAGAGGTGGATATCGTGTGCGATCATGGGCGAATGGATAAGTGTATCGTGGGATCCGGAACAGTTTGAGCGGCAAAGCCGAAAATTTAAATAAGATAGGTTTTAAAGTTCTATTCGCAATTTCTTCAGCTGACAAGGACACAATGAAGATTTTGAACGAGTTTCAAATAGAACGCACATGAAGAATTTGTGAATAGTTTGGGTTGAGTATAGCATAGAGGGGAAGGGTCCGATCACATTCACTTAGCAGAAAAACCAACTTGAAGAATTAGCAATAAGTGAATGATGTAGAGGACATAAACTCATATATATATATATATATATATATATATATATATATATATATGTATATATATATATATAGGCAATGAAGAAAAACAACGGAAACTGTGAAGACAATGCAAAGTTGAAGAATATGAACAATTGAGGAATTTCAACTTTTGGTGGTGGCGTGACCCACCGTATAAGAATGATGATTTCATACACCGCGTACAATTATCATAGGGTTATGAGAATCAAATTCTTCGTTAATTTCTTCACACTAAGAGTGTTATTCTTCATTGATTAAAGAAAAACGTTTCTTCATGTGTTACACATCTAAGTCATCAATTTTGCATAAGTGTTAGGATGAGTGTCCTTTTCAAAGAACATTCGAAGATTCTAGGATATTTAGCTCACACCGCAACTTGCTAAATCTCTTCTCATCCAAGGGCTTTGTGAAGATATCGGCTAGCTGTTCTTCAGTCTTCACATGCTCAATAGAAATGTCGCCCTTCAACACATGATCACGAAGAAAATGATGACGAATCTGAATGTGCTTTGTCTTTGAGTGCTGAACTGGGTTGTGAGCAATCTTGATGGCACTCTCATTGTCACAGAAGAGAGGCACATTCTTCATGTTGACGCCGTAGTCCTTGAGAGTTTGCTTCATCCATAGCATGAGCATAGCAAGAACCAGCGGCAATATACTCAGCTTCAGGAGTAGATAGTGATACGTAGTTCTGTTTCTTCGAGGACCAATAGACCAAAGATCGTCCGAGGAAATGACATGTACCAGATGTTGACTTGCAGTCCACATGATCACCAGCATAGTCAGAGTCAGAATATCCAATGAGATTAAAAGCCGAGCCCTTGGGGTACTGTCGGTGTCAAAACCGGCGGATCTCGGGTAGGGGGTCCCGAATTGAGCGTCTAAGGTGGATGGTAATAGGAGGCAGGGGACACGATATTTTACCCAGGTTTGGGCCCTCTTGATGGAGGTAAAACCCTACGTCCTGCTTGATTAATATTGATGATATGGGTAGTACAAGAGTAGATCTACCACGAGATCGGAGAGGCTAAACCCTAGAAGCTAGCCTATGGTATGATTGTATGTTGTCCTATGGACTAAAACCCTCCGGTTTATATAGACACCGGAAAGGGCTAGGGTTACACAAGGTCGGTTACAAAGGAGGAGATATACATATCCATATTGCCTAGCTTGCCTTCCACGCCAAGTAGAGTCCCATCCGGACACGGGACGAAGTCTTCAATCTTGTATCTTCATAGTCCAACAGTCCGGCCAAAGGATATAGTCCGGCTGTCCGGAGACCCCCTAATCCAGGACTCCCTCAGTAGCCCCTGAACCAGGCTTCAATGACGATGAGTCTGGCGCGCAGTATTGTCTTCGGCATTGCCAGGCGGGTTCCTCCTCCGAATACACCACGGAAAATTTTGAATACAAGGATAGTGTCTGACTCTGCAAAATAAGTTCCACATACCACCGCAGAGAGAATAATATTTCAACAAATCTAATCTGTTGACACGTCTTGGCAACATGACATTATGCCATGGCCCGGTGATTATTCGAACCGTTTTCTTTAACTAGCCCTGCACATAACGCGAGGCAGTTCCTTGACACGTCTTGTCAAAGCAGAGATCGTGTTCCCCTTATTACGGGATTCTCATCAATACGGGCGTGGGTAACCCAACTGTCGGCATTCTGGGAACGGGGGTCCCCAGACTTGCCTGCCTGCGGCCTGCGGCGTGGCTCAAAAGGGGGACCAGCACGGCCCATCTTCACCGACACAAACACAAGACCCTCGTGAGGGGCCAAGCCTCGCGGGGCGGACAACGCGGAGCTTCCTCAGGCATGGCCTCATCAGGCTGGCTCACGAGGAGGCGGAGAGACCAAGGCGGGGTACCTCACGAGGTGCCCGTGATGCAAGCCATGACGACCAAGGGCGCCAGGTGGGTGCCAGCCCGCGCAGTGTCCTCCTCTCCTCTTTGGCGCAAAGGGGGCAAGCGCAGCCGCGGAGTACCGAGGCATCAGGCAAAGGTTGCCATTTCGGTGCAACGAGACCAAGACCATGAGGACTACAAGACGGAGGTCATTGTGGAGCCCGAGACGGCGTCATCACCAGAGCTTTGTGTAGGCAAAGACTACTTTTTTCAGGGTAGCTAGTACTAGCTGTCCCCTTCAAATTAGCCCGCCATTGTTGTCTCCCTTCCCGCTCGATATTTGGGAAGAGGACCAGGGCCTCTATAAATAGGACCAGCCACCCACAGAGCAAAGGGGGTGTTCAGAGGTTCGAAGGATAAAGAAGATCAGGTAGAGAGAGAAAGAGAAGGGTGACTGAACTCCTCCCAGCAGTTCATCGCCCCAGCCAAGAACAGACCCTCGCGAGGCTGTTCTTCCTTGTATTGTTCATCATCATTAGCCCAAGAGGCAATCCACCACACCACACACAGGAGTAGGGTATTACACCACAACGGTGGCCCGAACCAGTATAAACCCTGTGTCTTTTGTGTTGTTCTTTCCTTAGCTTAGATCCTATCAAGGCGGAGGAGTGCAGGTTGGTAGGAGGCGAAATCTCCGCGCGCACCCCAGTGTTCGAACCTCAAGGGTCTGCCAGAACCCGAAATCCGACATTTGGCGCGCCAGGTAAGGGTGCGCCGGGATTCATCTTCCACCACCCCGTGCTCCTCCGACCATCACGCCCATGTCTGACGCTCGTCGGGCCCGCGCCGAGTGCCGGGCCGCACTCGCTCCCCGCGTCGCCCAGACGGCCCCTGTCGGCGGGCGTACTCGCCGTTCCCTGTCACCTGCTGTCAACACCACCACTGGCCCAGCGGGGGACGAGCAGCAAGCATCGTCCCAGCATCTGTCCTTGCGGCAAGATGGCCGCACCACAACTCCCTTGCTCACCCCAGCTGGTTCTTCGTCCCGCGTGCTCCGCGCGCCCATGGAGCCCCGCAACCTCTCCCCCGCCCATTGCGCTGCACCGACACCACCCGGTCGTCGCGGCCCTCTTGGGCGGCTCGCAGGTGCCGCCTACAAGTCACCACGTCAAGCCGTTCATCCACCGGGTCAGCGCCGCTTCCACATGGCAGGGGGCTCCCCTGGACCGGGCGGCACCCGAGACCGGCCTGACCTTCAGCTCGGAGGACCACCCCTCCAACTAAGCCTACTCGGGTGCGCTCCCCATGCTGTGCACCCCCACCATCTGCCAGGTGGCCGTCACCAGAACCCTCATTGACGGCGGCGCGGGCCTCAGCATGCTCTCGGTCGAGGCCTTCAACCTCCTCTGCATACCCCTGGAACGGTTGCAACCCAGCCGGCCCTTCTCAGGCGTTGGGGGCGAGTCGTCCAGCTCCTTGGGACAGATCCGGCTCCCAGTAACCTTCGACACCTACGACAACTTCCGCACGGAGCTGGTCGACTTCGACATCGCCCCCATCGGCCTCCCCTACAACGCCATCCTTGGCTACCCAGCGCTGGCCCAGTTCATGGCCGCGACGCACCCGGCGTACAACCTCATGAAGATGCCCGGGAGCAGCGGTGTCCTCACTGTGCACGGGGACACCAGGGACGCGCTGAGGGTGCTCAAGCTCGCCTTCAAGACGGCGGCGTCGGCACAGCCCGCCGACTTGGAGACCCCCGAGCCCAAGGGGGCTGCACCCGCCAAGAAGAAACAATTGTTCACCCAAGACAAGGCAGAAACCAAGCAGATACCCGTCGATGAGGACGGGTCCACCAACGCCACTTTCACCATAGGCGCCCACCTCAAACCCGAGCAAGAGAAGGCCTTGGTCGGGTTCCTGCACGCAAACAAGAAGGTATTCTCTTGGGAGCCTGACCAGTTGGCAGGGATCCCTAGGAGTGTAATCGAGCTTCACCTCAACGTGTGCCCCAACGTGCGCCCTGTGAAGCAGAAGGCCAGGCGGCAGTCCACAGAAAAGTAGGCCTTCATCGTCCAAGAGACCCGCAAATTAGAAGCCGCTGGGGTCATTCGCGAGGTCCGAAATCCGGATTGGTTGGCCAACCCTGTCATTGTGCCAAAGAAGGGAGGGAAGGAGCGCATGTGTGTCGACTTCACCAACCTCAACAAAGCATGCCCGCAAGATCCGTTCCCTCTCCCACGCATTGACCAGATCATCGATTCCACTGTGGAATGCGACCTGTTATGCTTCTTGGATGCCTTCTTTGGGTATCACCAGATCAAGATGGCGGTAGAAGACGTCGAGAAGACAGCCTTCCTAACCCCGTGTGGGGTGTACCGCTACACATGCATGCCATTCGGGCTGCGTAACGCAGGGGCGACCTTTCAGCGGCTGATGCACATCACCTTGGCCCGCAGCTCGGGAAGAATGTTGAAGCTTATGTTGATGACATTGTGGTAAAGTCTCGGGAGGCCAGGACCTTGATACAAGACCTGGAGGAAACCTTCGCGAGCCTCAACGCAATGAACCTACAGCTCAACCCGGAGAAATGTGTGTTCGGAGTCCCCTCGGGCAAGCTCTTGGGTTTCCTCGTGTCCCACCAAGGCATCGAGGCTAACCCGGAGAAGGTCAAGGCGGTGGAAGACATGAGCCCGCCAAAGACCCTCAAAGAAATGCAGAAGCTCACGAGGCGCGTGACCGCGCTAGGGCGCTTCATCTCCAAGTTGGGGGAACGAGCACTGCCCTTCTTCCTGCTAATGAAGAAAAAGGGGCCCTTCGAGTGGACTGAAGAGCCCGACAAGGCGTTCTAGGATCTCAAGAGATACCTGACCAGCCCACCGGTCATGGTGGCTCCGCGCCCTCAAGAGCCCCTGGTGCTTTACCTCGCCGCCACTCCCTACTCCGCCAGCGCAGCCTTGGTGGCAGTCAGAGAGGAGCGCCGAATCAAAACCGCGGCAGCAGCCCGGGACAAGGCAGAACAGGGACAAGGAAGGCCCATAGAAACTGCCACCGTGGCTGAGGAGGATCAGCCGCCGCAGAGGGGCGCACCGGAGGCGGAAGAGGCCCCACTCCCAGATGGCCAGTCTCAGGAGGCCTCATTGCCTCAAGAGGCGCCATGGTCTCCGAAGGGAGCCACCAGCACTGACGCACTCCACCTCGTTGAGCACCCAGTGTACTTCGTCAGCACGGTGTTGCGGGATGCAAGGGCACGGTACCCCATGCCTCAGAAAATCCTCCTTGCGCTACTGGTGGCCTCGCGCAAGCTGCGGCACTATTTTCAAGGTCACCCCATCAAGGTCGCCTCGTCATACCCCCTGGAGAGAGTGCTCAGGAGCCCTAATTCAGCTGGGAGGGTCGCTGAGTGGAACATAGAACTGCAAGCGTTTCAGCTCGAATTCAGCACGACCAAAGTCATCAAGGGAGCAGCGTTGGCGAATTTTGTGGCAGAATGGACGGAGGCGCCAGTCCTCAAGGCCGACGAGGATCGGTCCCTGTCCCCGGGAAGCGAGGCGCCAGAAGGCTGGGTCATGTACTTCGATGGGGCGTTCTCCAGGCATGGCGCAGGGGCTAGGGCGGTGCTTATATCGCCCACTCAGGACAAGCTCTATTACGCCGTGCAGCTCTGTTTCCAGCAAGGTGAAAAGGTCTCCAACAACATAGCAGAGTATGAAGGTTTAATAGCGGGCTTGAAGGCCGCGGCTGCCCTGGGGGTGAAACGCCTCACCGTCAAGGGCGATTCGTAGCTCCTTGTCAATTTCTCCAACAAGGTGTACGATCCGAAGGATGAGCACATGGAAGCCTACCTAGCGGAGGTCCGCAGGATGGAGAAGCAGTTCTGGGGGTTGGAGTTGCAGCATGTGCCCCGTGGCACCAATCAGGAGGCCGACGACATCGCCAAACGGGCGTCCAGGCGATTGCCTCAGGAGCCTGGCGTTTTCAAGGAACGACTCTTCAAGCCATCAGCCCTGCCGTCATTATCGAACACGGCTCATCCCCGGGAGGAGCTCCCCCAACCACCTACCTCAGGGGCTCCGGCCTGTGGCCCGGCCTCAGGAGCACGCCTGCTCCTGCCAATGGAACCTCAGGAGGGATGTTGGATCGCGGAGCTCCGGAGTTACCTAACGCAAGGGACCCTGCCGGAGAAGGAGGAGGAAGCGGAGCAAGTGGCACGCCAGGCCACGACATACTGCATCAAGGATGGAGAGCTCTACCGGAAGCGGCAAAACGATGTATCCCTGCGCTGCATCTCCAGGGAGCAAGGGAAGGAACTGCTGGAAGATATACACGGCGGAGACTGTGGACATCATTCATCATCACGGACCCTCGTCGGCAAGGCGTTCCGCAGTGGGTTTTATTGGCCCACCGCGCTCAATGACGCCGTCGAACTAGTGAAAGCTTGTGAGGCCTGCCAGTTCCAGGCCAAGCAGATCCATCAGCCAGCAGGAGGCTTGCAGACTATACCCCTTTCGTGGCCATTCGTAGTCTGGGGGCTGGACATCTTGGGCCTGTTTCCTCGGGCACCCGGGGGCTACCGCTACCTCTACATTGTCGTGGACAAGTTCACCAAGTGGGCTGAAGTAGAGGCTGTCCGCACCATTCCCGCGGATTCCGCTGTCAAGTTCATCAAGGGCATCGTGAGCCGGTTTGGGGTGCCGAATTGCATCATCACGGACAACGGTTCACAGTTCACCAGTAACCTCTTCAAAACATACTGTGCTAACCTTGGAACGCAGATATGCTACGCTTCGGTGGCGCACCCCCGAAGCAACGGCCAGGCTGAGCGAGCCAACGCGGAGGTCCTGAGGGGCCTCAAGACCAGGACGTTCAAGAAGAAGCTGGAGGCCTGCGGCAGAGGTTGGTACGACGAGCTTCAGTCTGTGTTGTGGTCCATCCGCACAACCGCGACCAAGCCGACTGGAGAGACCCCGTTCTTCCTGGTCTACGGAGCCGAAGCGGTCCTCCCTCACGAGGTCAGACGTCGCTCCGCGCGGGTCTTGGCGTTCGACGAGGCGCAGCAGGACGCCATGCGGGGGACGGACCTCGTGCTGGGGGAGGAACGTCGCCAAGAAGCCGCGCTACGAGCGGCGAGGTACCAACAAGCACTGCGGCAATATCACTACCGCAACATATGCCCCAAAACTCTCGAGGCAGGAGACCTCGTGCTCAGGCGGGTTCTCTCCAGGAAGGGGCTGCACAAGCTCTCTCCCATGTGGGAGGGCCCGCTCAAAGTTGTTCATGTTTCCAGGCCCGGCTCCGCGCGCTTGGAGACTCAGGAGGGGGTGCCAGTCCAGAATGCATGGAACATCCAGCACCTCCGGAGGTTCTACCCCTAAAAAGGCCCAGAGCCTGTGAAGAAGGCGAACGCCTGTGAAGCTATCGCGTTTTGGAAAAGGCCCAGAGCCTGTGAAGAAGGCGAACGCCTGTGAAGCTATCGCGTTTTGGAAAAGGCCCAGAGCCTGTGAAGAAGGCGAACGCCTGTGAAGCTATCGCGTTTTGGAAAAGGCCCGGAGCCTATGAAGAAGGCGAACGCCTGTGAAGCTATCGCGTTTTGGAAAAGGCCCAGAGCCTGTGAAGAAGGCGAACGCCTGTGAAGCTATCGCGTTTTGGAAAAGGTCCGGAGCCTATGAAGAAGGCGAACGCCTGTGAAGCTATCGCGTTTTGGAAAAGGCCCAGAGCCTGTGAAGAAGGCGAACGCCTGTGAAGCTATCGCGTTTTGGAAAAGGCCCAGAGCCTGTGAAGAAGGCGAACGCCTGTGAAGCTATCGCGTTTTGGAAAAGGCCCGGAGCCTGTGAAGAAGGCCAACGCCTGTGAAGCTCGCCGCCCGTGACACTCTCATGTAATAATGAGTTGGGGATGTACACGCCCCGGAGTCTCAGGAGCGCCGGCCTCAGGCCCTAGGGCTCCCTCCCACGCCCAGTGGCAGCACTTAGCTCCACGCTGGTGAGAAGACGTCGAAGACTAGATTAGGTGCCGGACGCGGCTTTTCATTTGCTTTCCACAGTTGGCTTGTTCCTTCTCATTCGAAGTTTTATTGAACTTGTTGCCGTCTTTGGCTTGTGATTCTTCGAATTTTCGCTCTCCTGCCTCGATTTCTCTTGTGCAAGGCCTCGCGAGGGGGGCAGCTGAGCGCCCTCGCGACTGTTCCTATCCTAATCATTCAAAGAGTTCGCGACCTGGGCCCATTACAGGAGCACCCCTCCAGTCCGTGCCGCACGGGCACCGCGACACAAACAAAGAGCCTGGGTCGGTCGCCCCCCACGGTCGGGGCCGGGAACTATCCACGCTCGGGCACGTAGCCGGAAGGTACGATAACGAAAGCAAAACGATGATTAACAGCAATAACCCAAACACGCCCCCGCGGGGCTCCACACTATTGTCTTTGTTATGCAGGAAAAAGGAAAAGAAAGAACAAATCTGGTGCAGCTCACCTCACACCGGCCCGCAGGGAAGGCCCGAGCTGCCTCCGGAGCTCAGGCGGACTCCCTCTCGCGCTTCACCAGGGCGCGACGGCGGGCGGACACGTTGCCACCTCCCAAGCAGATACGACGGCGTGGAGGCTGACCGCGGCCACCGCTAGAAGAGTCGCCGCCTGAAGAAGAACCGGAGAAGCTTGAGGAACCCTGAGCGCCGCCAGCCGCGCGAGCGCTGCCCTCTCCATCATCGCCGGAGCTGGGTTCCCAGCCGCGGTCGTCACCCTCAGGGCAACACCCTACGCGGCGACCATCTTCCCCAAACACCCTCATGTAGAGGGTGGCATCACCGTCGAACTTGAAGTGCAGGGTGCACCGACGGCTCGGGCCACGCGCGCGGGCAAATGTCTGCCAACCGCGGGCCAGGGACAGGCTCCCGGCCGCGGAGACCTCCAGTGAGACCCATGAGGCCCGGCTGCAGCAACCATCGGCCTGGAGCCAAAGGCCGCCCGGGGCGCCGGCCGGGAGCTCGCCAAGGAGGAAGCGAGGAAGTGGAAGCCAGGTGCTAGTCGGCTCCGCCGACCACATGACAAACTCCGGCAGCACTTCAGCAGCTCGAAAGCACGGCCTAGGGGGACGCGCAGCCGGAGCGCGCCCCCCCGGCCGCAGCAATCCGCCTGTCGCTGTGCTGAAGATCGCCTCCACGGCCGCGGGCAGCCACCGTGGTGGCCACAGGATGTTTGCGAGGGCACCCTCGGCCGCACTTGGGCGAGGGAGAGGCGGGCTCAACCTGGTGAGCCTTCCCCTTCTCTGCGGCCGAGAACCTCCTCGACGGGGCCATGGAGAAAAAGGAGAAGCAAGGGGGGATGAACTGGAAGAGCGCGCGCCGGTCCGTACTTATAGCTGGCGGTGGCCAACCAACGGCCCCCACGATCGCAGGTAATTATGACCCGCTTCGCATGCAGGGACTTGTCCAATCTGTACAGTTGCCGAGGCGCCATGGGGAAGTGGAGGCGCCCACGTCCAATCAACCGCCACGCGGCGCCCAAGGCCGCAGGCTGTTAGCGCCCGCGGCGCTTCGCTCTTGCCCTTCCGCCTCCATGCACGGCCAAGTCCGGGCGCGCCTTGGGCCCGGGGGCTACTGTCGGCGTTCTGGGAATGGGGGTCCCCAGACTTGCCTGCCTGCGGCGTGGCTCAAAAGGGGGCCCAGCGCAGCCCATCTTCACTGACACAAACCCAAGACCCTCGCGAGGGGCCAAGCCTCGTGGGGCGGACGACGCGGAGCTTCCTCAGGCACGGCCTCGTCAGGCTGGCTCACGAGGAGGCAGAGTGACCAAGGCGGGGTACCTCATGAGGTGCCCGTGACGCAAGCCATGACGACCAAGGGCGCCAGGCGGGTGCCAGCCCGCGCAGTGTCCTCCTTTCCTCTTTGGTGCAAAGGGGGCAATCGCAGCCGTGGAGTACCGAGGCATCAGTCAAAAGGTTGCCATTTCGGTGCAACGAGACCAAGACCATGAGGGCTGCAAGACGGAGGTCATCGTGGAGGCCGAGACGACGTCATCACCAGAGCTTTGTGCAGGCGAAGACTACTTTTGTCAGGGTAGCTAGTACTAGCTGTCCCCCTTCAAATTAGCCCGCCATTGTTGGCTCCCTTCCCGCTCGATATTTGGGAAGAGGACCAGGGCCTCTATAAATAGGACCAGCCACCCACAGAGCAAAGGGGGTGTTCAGAGGTTCGAAGGATAAAGAAGATCAGGTAGAGAGAGAGAGAGAAGGGTGACTGAACTCCTCCCAGCAGTTCATCGCCCCAGCCAAGAACAGACCCTCGCGAGGCTGTTCTTCCTTGTATTGTTCATCATCATCAGCCCAAGAGGCAATCCACCACACCACACACTGGAGTAGGGTATTACACCACAACGGTGGCCCGAACCAGTATAAACCCTGTGTCTTTTGTGTTGTTCTTTCCTTAGCTTAGATCCTATCAAGGCGGAGGAGTGCAGGTTGGTAGGAGGCAAAATCTCTGCACGCACCCCAGTGTTCGAACCTCAAGGGTCTGCTGGAACCCGAAATCCGACACCAATCGCACCATCGATTACGGTGCTTGGGGGATAAGCGAGTTTTACCAGGCTAGTGGGGGCACATAGTTTCGGCCGCCCATATAAAGGGACAAGGATTCACCTTTTCATCCATGCCTTCTTCCTCCTTTGCTCATCCATCTTCGCACACTCGAGCTCCAGCGCCCAAGTCCGCATTTCCCACCTCAACCTTTTCCAACCATGTCCGGAGCGGGAGGCAGGTGGATGGTCTCCTCCGTCATGGAGGGACACATTAAGAAGCTGAGGAGAGCCGGATACCTGCCCGACGACATCGCGCACCAGCTCCCAGATGAGGGGTAGCTCATTCCCACCCCCAGGCCCCACGAGATGGTAGTGTTCCTTACCCACTTCCTCCGTGGACTGCGATTCCCTCTCCACCCATTCGTCCGGGGGCTCATGTTCTACTACGGCCTGGATTTCCACGATCTGGCCCCGAACTTCATCCTCAACATACCGGCGTTTATCATCGTGTATGAGGCCTTCCTCCGCATCAAGCCCCACTTCGGCTTATGGCTGAAGACCTTCAATGTCAAGCCGAAGATAGTGAGCGGCCGCCAGGCGGAGTGTGGAGGCGCCATGGTGGGCAAGATGCCCAACGTCACATGGCTCGAGGGCTCCTTCGTGGAGACCATAAAGGGGTGGCAATCGGGGTGGTTCTACATCACCGAGCCACGTGACCCTGCATGGGTAGCGGCCCCCGAGTTCCGATCTGGCATCCCCGCGCGGCTCACCTCCTGACAAGAGAAGGGCCTGTCCTGGGGTAGTTCGGGAGAGCTGACCGGACTCCAAACATGTATCCAAAACATGGTGAGCAAGAAGCTCAAACTCGTCAACGTAGTTCAGGTCATGCTCATCCGCCGGATCCTCCCGTGTCAACAATGGGCTTTCAACTTGTGGGAGTTCGACCCGGCCCAGCACCAAACTCTGAACAGGCTCTTCGACACAACGCACGAGGATGCATGGAAGGTGCTATTCAAGGGCGCCGAGGTCCCCCCTCCCACTATCGAGGATCGCGGATTCTGCGCGAAGCGCCAAGCAAGCGCGGTAAGCTATTTTATCTTTTACAAGATGCTTGTTTTTCATAGTTTGACTCTATGCGGGATCTAAGCTCCTGTACCTTTGACAGGACTGGCAGGAGATGGCCGGTCAGATCGACTGTCCGGCTCCTTTGCCCGAAGGCCTAGCAGACGCTCTCCTGACGGAGATGCTGACTCCGGCTCCTTACAAGGTGTCAGAGAAGACCAAGAAGGCTAAGGGAACCCAAAGAGTTCCCGACGCCAGGGTTTATCAGACTTATCGTCCGATAACTCCACGGTGCACTCCTCCCACGAAGACGAGGAGGAAGATGAAGAAGCTCCCCCTCCAGTCGGGGGAGACAAGAAAACGAAGGCCGCCCCAACTGGGGGGGCGAAGGGTCCAAGAAGGGAAGGACTCTCCTTCCGGACAGTTCCACCACCGCCGCCGAAGGCGAAGACAAGTGGCTGCCCAGGGCCAAGCCCCCGGCGAAGTTGTAAGTATTCGGATACCAGAGTAACTCATAGCATTCCTTTGTCGCACTGCTTCTCCTAACGCCGAATCGTGATTATGCAGACCGTCCCGAGCCCGTATCGACGTATCCTAGTCGGACGGCTCCCTGGACTCATCGGATATGGATAGCGATCCACTTCCGACCGCCACCTCCCCTTGCCCTACGGACAACACCGAGGTGTTGTCTCAAGAGGCACCGGGTTGAGGGGAGACAGTCCCGGAGGCGCCTCAAGGCGACCGTCCGGACTCCGGGGGCAGAGGGAACAAGGCCCCCGAGGGCTCTGAGTTCGGCCCTCAGCCAAACACCGCGCCGGAACCTCCAGTGGTTCCGGGCTCAGGAAGGCGGCCTCATTCCAAGAGGGGAAAGACACCTGTGCCGGTGACCTCTGTCCATCCAGAGGCATCGAACAATCTGCTGGGAGCTCTTCGCAGCGCTTCCATCGACGAGGAGCACCGCACTATTATGAGTGCGGTGGTTCAGAAGGTTCAGTCCGCCAAGAGCGAATTGAATGAAGCCTGTGCCAGCCTTCTAACAGGCTTTGAGGTAAGTTTTTGAAATATAGGAAAAATATTACCGCATAGACAGTAGCCCCTGATGCTCTGTTCGGTGTTCAAAAAGAAAATCCGAATAGAGGATCAAACAATATCGCATGAGTCTAACATAAGTATGTCTATATGCGTATGCAGGCTTCGCTGCTGGCCTCTGCCGCACAGACTACGGAGGTTGCCGCATTGAAGAAGGACCTCGAGGGGTCCAAGAGAGAACTCGGCCTTAGCAAGAGGCAGCTCGAGGAGAACAAAGGTAAGTAGTACGTTGTCTATGGATATGTATAAAAAGAATGCGATTGCAAAATGACAGGATCATAGTAAATTTGCCAGGGGCCACGACCGAGGTGGCGACCCTAAAGCAAGCGCTATCCGAGGCCGAAAACAAAGCGGCCAAGGAGCGCACCGAGCGGAAAAGGCATGAGGCACGAGTGGGCGAGGTGCAGCAAGATCTCCAAGCTCTCGTGTCGAAGCATGAGGCGTTGGAGCGTGACTCGAAGACGCAAGAGTCCAAGCTTGCCGCGACCCTCGAAAGCACAAAGACCACCCAGGCTGAAGCCCAAAGAGCCCTCCAGGAGATTGAGGCGATGAAGAAAATAGCGGCGGGTAAGGCATTCCTTATGCAGAGCAAGCATGTGAAAGTAAATTACTTGTTACTTACCCGAATTCGGAGCTCTCCAGGAGCATTCGCAGATTTGCCCCGCAGCGTGTCGGATGCCGCAACATTTTACCAGGCCGAGGAGGGAAGCTCAACGGAGAAGTTGTTCTGGGCCCAATATACTGGGACCGAGCACCCGGTGCCTATGAGCGACCAGCTAAAGCAGCTGGTCGAGCTACACAAGGCGGCCGAACAGGCCATGAAGTGCTTTATAGTCTGGCTGTGGCCTGGCGACGCCCTTCCGAACAACTACTTCGGCCTGGTGAGGCGGCTTGTGGATGCCTGCCCACGGTTGGAAGTCGTCAAGCGGTCTGTCTGTATCGAAGGTGCACGCCGGGCTTTCGCCCGTGTGAAGGTGCAATGGGCCAAGCTGGATGCCGTGAAGCTGATTAAGGAAGGGCCGCCGGCGGGCAAGGAGCATCGCCACCCCAAGATGTACTATGAGGGTGTCCTGAAGGGTGCCCGTCTCGTAGAGGACGAGTGTACGAAAGATGTAATATTTGAGTAAACTCGCTCGTGTAATCATGTTGTTATGAAAACTTGTTCATATGCGCTATGCAATGCTTGTTTGAATTTAAAATATTACCTTCTGTTTGGTTGTTTATCAAATCTAAGAGATGGCTAGTCGTCGACTTCTGCCCCCATGCCACGAGTGCTGGGGTGTTCTGGATAACCCTGAGCACTCTTGTTCCCATTGTTGGGTCCTTCGAGGGAGGTGCTCAACACAACGAACAAGGCAATTAGACTATAATGTGTTATCACTCTCACTTAGCCATAGAATTCTATAATTTTAAATTTTGGCGAAGCCCCTAGTATTCGGAAGGCCGAATCTGGGGCGCGATACACGCCTTAAGCCGGATAGGGCCGACTCCTCGCTCTAAGCGGCATAAGTCTTTAAGGACTCGAAAATCTCTCAAACAGCGACCAGTCTCTCGCCTTATCATGACGGTCAGTTTTAGCTTTCTCTACTGAGGTGCTTAGCCCAGCTGAACCGAGGCACAATCGCAGTAGTTCTCCCAGTGCTACCTTAGCCGATATAGCAGAACGTAAGGTACCAAAACATGGGAGCCGGGCAAACCCAACTATTGACCAAAGACATGATTCGAAGCTGATGCATATAATGCTATAAGTTCAGGGTGCCGCACTTGAGAAAGTGTTTGGACTTCTCACACCATATTGTGGGGTACTTAAGCCGCTGGTGTTTTGGCCGTACCAAAGTGTACGGTTGCAAGGTGTCATTAATGAACACACACATATATATATAAAGAAGAATGCAATAAAAGCCTTAATGCAATGCATTGTTTATTAAAGAACGTGCGTTAGAGCAGAATGATACAGGTAGTGCGCTAAGCGAAAAGTAGGACTATGTCCCCTCCAAGGGCAAGCTGAGGAATAATATTAAAGCAAGTATTTCACTTGTTATCGTAATCCACCTAGGAGTTCCGTGGTGTGATGTAGCTTTCTGCCTCCTTGGTTGCTGCATCATGTGTTCGGCAATCATGTTGCCGGACAGGGTTTCCAGAGATTAATGTCCTGAAAGAGAAAAATAACAAAGCGGGAAGCCCCTAGTGCGGTTTAAGCCGCGTATTGGGGCGTGCCGTAGTTGTGCCCCCTCCCCACATGTGCCCATGGTATTTTTAATGCATAATTATGTACACGTGGCACGAATTTCGCCGTTTGGCTGGGGCTGGGGTGGGGGCCGCATTGCTATGCGAGATTGGGACATGCCAGGCGGTCCAGTTGCCGATTACTCCGGGCGCACTTGAAGTTGTCCGAGTCCTTAATCGCCGAACTAGTGGATTGCCTTAAGAGGCTGCTTTGTGCTTCTGCTGCGAGGGCTGCAGTGTGCTCCTCCATGCGGAGAGAGCTGTGACACCCCCGATTCAATCGTACACTAATCATGCACGCAAATGTGTACGATCAAGATCAGGGACTCACGGGAAGATATCACAACACAACTCTAAAACATAAATAAGTCATACAAGCATCATAATACAAGCCAGGGGCCTCGAGGGCTCGAATACAAGTGCTCGATCATAGACGAGTCAGCGGAAGCAACAATATCTGAGTACAGACATAAGTTAAACAAGTTTGCCTTAAGAAGGCTAGCACAAACTGGGATACAGATCGAAAGAGGCGCAGGCCTCCTGCCTGGGATCCTCCTAACTACTCTTGGTCGTCGTCAACGGGCTGCACGTAGTAGTAGGCACCTCCAGTGTAGTAGTCGTCGTCGACGGTGGCGTCTGGCTCCAGGGCTCCAGCATCTGGTTGCGACAACCAGAAAGAAAGGAAAGGGGAAAAAAGGGGGGAGAAAGCAACCGTGAGTACTCATCCAAAGTACTCGCAAGCAAGGAACTATACTACATATGCATGGGTATATGTGTAAGAAGGCCATATCAGTGGACTGAACTGCAGAATGCCAGAATAAGAGGGGGATAGCTAGTCCTATCGAAGACTACGCTTCTGGCAGCCTCCGACTTGCAGCATGTAGAAGAGAGTAGACTGAAGTCCTCTAAGTAGCATCTCCAAGTAGCATCTCCAAATAGCATCTCCAAGTAGCATCTCCAGATAGCATCTCCAAGTAGCAACGCATAGCATAATCCTACCCGGCGATCCTCTCCTCGTCGCCCTGTAGAAAAGCGATCACCGGGTTGTCTGTGGAACTTGGAAGGGTGTGTTTTATTAAGTATCCGGTTCTAGTTGTCATAAGGTCAAGGTACAACTCCAAGTCGTCCTGTTACCGAAGATCACGGCTATTCGAATAGATTAACTTCCCTGCAGGGGTGCACCACATAACCCAACATGCTTGATCCCATTTGGCCGGACACACTTTCCTGGGCCATGCCCGGCCGCGAAAGATCAACACGTCGCAGCCCCACCTAGGCACAACAGAGAGGCCAGCATGCCGGTCTAAACCTAAGCGCGCAGGGGTCTGGGCCCATCGCCCTGAGCACACCTGCACGTTGCGTGGGCGGCCGGAAGCAGACCTAGCCTAGCAGGCGTTCCAGTCCAATCCGGCGCGCGCCACTCCGTCGCTGACGTCTGAAGTGCTTCAGCTGATACCACGACGTCGGGATACCCATAACTACTCCCACGTAGATGGTTAGTGCGTATAGGCTCGTAGCCAACTCAGATCAAATACCAAGATCTCGTTAAGCGTGTTAAGTATCCGCGAATGCCGAACAAGGCCAGGCCCACCTGTCTCCTAGGTGGTCTCAACCTGCCCTGTCGCTCCGCCACAAAGTAACAGTCGGGGGCCATCGGGAACTCAGGCCCACCACTACCTGGATGGAGCCACCTGCCCCTTCAGCCCCCATCTCCAAACAGTATCACAGGTAATGTAACTGTGTAAAGTATATAGTATATGCCCGTGATCACCTCCCGAAGTGATCATAGCCCAGTAGTATAGCATGGCTGACGGACAAGAGTGTAGGGCCACTGATGGAACACTAGCATCCTATACTAAGCATTTAGGATTGCAGGTAAGGTATCAACAGATGTAGCAACAATGTTAGGCTATGCATCAGAATAGGATCAACGGAAAGCAGTAACAGGCTACACTACTCTAATGCAAGCAGTATAGAAGAGAATAGGCGATATCTGGTGATCAAGGGGGGGGGGGCTTGCCTGGTTGCTCTGGCAAGAGAGAGGGGTCGTCAACTCCATAGTCGAACTGGGCAGCAGCAACGTCGGTCTCGTAGTCTACCGGAGAGAGGAGGGGGAAGAAACAATGAATACAATGCAAACAAATGCATATCGATGCATGACATGACAAGTAATGATGCTAGGTGTGCCCAATCGCGGTAGTAGGTGATACCGACGAAGGGGGAAAACATCCGGGAAAGTATTCCCGGTGTTTTGCGTTTTCGGACCGGTGAACCGGAGGGGGAAAGTTGCGTGTTCGGTATGCTAGGGGTGTGTGGCGGACGAACGGGCTGCGTACCCGGATTCGTCTCGTCGTTCTGAGCAACTTTCATGTAGAAAGTATTTTCATCCGAGTTACGGATTAAAAGATATGATTTTCTAAAGATTATATTAATTTCTGGAATTTAATTAATTAATTATTTAATTCGAAAATGAATTTATGACGTCAGCATGACATAAGAGTGACGTCAGCAGCCAACAGTTCGGTTGACTAGACAAATTGACATGGGGGACCCACCTGTCATAGACAGTGGGTTAAACAGGGTTCAAACTAATCTAAATTCAGTTATTAAACTACTGGGCCCACCTGTCATTGTCTAATTTAGGTTAACTAAACTAATTTAATTAATTCCTGTTAATTAGGGGGGTGGGCCCCACTGGTCAGTGGCTGGGGGTTGCCAAGTCAGCAGGGTTGACTGGTCAACCCAGTCAACTGGGGCCCGTGGGGCCCGTTGGCAGTGGGGGTCGAGGAGGAGTCGGGGATGACCGGGCGACGGGGAGGAGGCGCGTGGAGCTCCGGGCGGCGGCGGATCGGTCCGGCGTCGGGGTCGATGGAGCGCGTCGGGGAGGACGACGGAGAGGGGGGCGGCGCCGGCGGGAGGAGGACGAGGACGGTCCGGCGACGGGGTGGCTACGGGCGGCGTGGGGCGCAGGGGAGGCGATGGGGTTCGTTCCCCCGATCCGATCTGGATCGGGGAGGAGGGGGGAGAGCGAGTGGGGGGGGGGCGAGTGGGGAGAGTGGAGTGGCGGACCGGCTAGGGTTCCGATCGGGGTGGGGGTTAAGGGGAGGCCGGCTGGGCCAGGTGGGCCGGCCTGGCCGGTGAGCTGGGCCGTCTGGCCCAGTTGGCCAGGGGGCCTTTTTTTCCTTTTAGTTTTGTTTTGTCTTTTGCTTTTGTATTTTTTTTCTTTTATTTCTTTTCCTATTCTGTTTTATTTAATTTAGAACATTTAGGTATTTTATAAAAATGGGTTTGTTGCACCATTATTAACTTTGTAATATTTGACAACCACCGAACATTTTAGTTTTAATTTTTGAAAACTTTTATTGTTACCATTAATTTGAATTTGAATTTCGAATGGTTCCGAATTATTGCGAGGATAGCAACAGTAACCGAGGTGTCATGGCATGATTAGCGTGGGATTACTGTAGCATGATTATCCGGGCGTTACAAGAGCGCTCTGTGTTTCCATTGACTGTGATGACCCCCCGAGGTCCTGGCATCTTGAGCTTGAGGTATGCATAATGCGGTACCGCATTGAATCTCGCAAATGCGGTTCGCCCGAGCAGTGCATGATAACCACTGCGGAACGGGACTATATCGAAGATTAACTCTTCGCTTCGGAAGTTATCCGGGGATCCGAAGACCACTTCTAGTGTGACCGAGCCTGTGCAATGGGCCTCTACACCTAGTATGACGCCTTTAAAGGTCGTTTTTGTAGGTTTGATCCTTAAGGGGTCTATACCCATTTTGCGCACTATGTCCTGGTAAAGCAGGTTCAAGCTGCTGCCGCCATCCATAAGGACTAGAGTGAGGTGAAATCCGTCAATGATTGGGTCTAGGACCAGTGCGGTGAATCCGCCATGACGGATACTAGTGGGGTGGTCCCTGCGATCGAAGGTGATCAGACAGGAGGACCATGGGTTGAACTTTGGGGCGACTGGCTCCAACGCATATACGTCCCTAAGTGCACCCTTCCGCTCCCTCTTGGGGATGTGGGTTGCGTATATCATGTTCAACGTCTGCACTTGTGGGGGGAACCTCTTCTGTCCTCCGGTGTTCGGCTGTCGGGGCTCTTCCTAGTCGTCGCTATGTGGCCCCTTATCTTTGTTTTCGGCAATTAACTTGCCGGCCTGCTTGAACACCCAACAATCCCTGTTGGTGTGGTTGGCTGGCTTGTTGGGGGTGCCGTGTATTTGACACGAGCGATCGAGTATACGGTCCAAACTGGACAGGCCCAGAGTGCTCCTCAGTATTGTCGCTGTTAATGCGGCACTTATGTTTGTTGCGACGTGGCCTGCTATTGCCATCCTTGGTATCCGAAGTGCCATGGTTCTTTGATATGTTATTACCGCGAGCCAGCCAGCTGTCTTCTCCCGCACAAAAGCGGGTCATGAGTGTCGTGAGGGCTGCCATAGATTTTGGCTTTTCCTGACCAAGGTGCCGGGCTAGCCACTCATCGCGGATGTTGTGTTTAAAAGCTGCTAGGGCCTCTGCATCCGGGCAGTCGACGATTTGATTTTTCTTTGTTAGGAACCGTGTCCAAAATTGCCTGGCCGATTCCTCTGACTGCTGAATTATGTGGCTCAAGTCATCGGCATCTCGTGGTCGCACATAAGTGCCCTAAAAGTTGTCGAGGAATGCGGCTTCCAGATCTTCCCAGCAGCCAATGGACTCTGCTGGCAAGCTGTTGAGCCAATGCCGAGCTGGTCCTTTAAGTTTGAGTGGGAGGTATTTGATTGCGTGTAGGTCATCACTGAGGGCCATGTGGATGTGCAGGAGGAAATCCTCGATCCATACCGCAGGATCTGTCGTGTCGTCGTATGATTCTATGTTTATGGGTTTGAAACCCTCTGGGATTTGATGATCCATTACTTCATCTGTGAAGCATAAGGGGTGTGCGGCACCTCTATACTGGGCTATATCGCGATGCAGCTCCAATGAGTCTTGCCCACTGTGTTCGGCCCGGCTGGATTTACTTTTACTGTATCCGGCGTGACGTTTATCGTCTCGCATAGTGGCGCGCCCTCGTGATCCGTAGATTGATCTTGCATGTTTTGCTTTGTCCTCCAATACGTCTCGCAGGTCTGGCGTATTTCCCCATGCCTTTTTATTTGAATGGCGTCGGGGTGCAGGCTGAGCTTTTAGCTGGAATGCCTCTCTATCACGGCCACGAGGTGGCTGATCAGCCGCGTCATACGCTTCTTCCTCCAGTCGGGGTAGCAACCTGCATTTTGGGTAACTCTTGGAGGGGCGTTCGAGTTTATATTCCTCGGCTGCGAGGACTTCAGTCCATCTGTCAGCTAGCAGATCTTGATCAGCTTGAAGCTACTGCTGCTTTTTCTTAAGGCTATTTGCCATGGCTATAAGCCGGCGCTTGAAGTGCTCTTGTTCGACGGGATCCTCTGGCACAACGAATTCGTCATCATCGAGGCTTGCCTCGTCTTCGGAGGGGGGAATGTAATTATCATCCTCCGTCTCTCCATCTGCCACTCTCTCTGGAGGGCTGGCCTCTCCATCCTCCTGTTTTAAATCATGCTGGAGGGGATTGTTGCCATCTTCGGCACTATCCGGAGTGTTATTATCTCATGTGCCCATATCACCACTTTTGCTTTGGCGGGACTTAGAGCGGCACCGCTGATATCGGCGCTTGGGTTGCTTCTTGGAGGGGTCATCCTCCGCTGTCTCGTCGCCATTGCCTTCTTTGGGTGTGTCCACCATGTATATATCGTATGATGACGTGGCTGTCCAGTGCCCCGTGGGCAGTGGTTCCTCTTCGTCTCCCGCATCGTCGTCCATACCGTCGATGTCTTCGGAGTCGAAGTCGAGCATGTCGGTTAAGTCGTCGACAGTGGCTACTAATGGGTGGTGGGTGGGCAGCGAATTTCTTCGTCATCCGCATCCCAATCTTGCCGGACATAGTTCGGCCAAGATCCTCCTGACAAGGAGAGGGACCTTAATGAGTTCAGTGTGTCGCCAAAGGGCGAGTGCTGAAAAATATCCGCAAAGGTAAACTCCATGACCTGCGCCCAATCGGATTCGCTAGGAACGGGCGTAGGCGGTTGGGAGTCCGTGGCTGGAGAAGGATCCGACAGTGTGACAACACGGCTCTCGTGCAGGGTAAGGTCGATGTTCGGCTCGATCGCCGCTGAGGGTAAGGCCTCCGTGGCGGGGTCCATTCACCCGTCCATGGACGGCGCAACTGGCTCCGAATTGAGGGTTGGAGGGGCTGCCGGTGCGATCTCCTGAACACTATCTGATGGTAGAGCTAAATCATACTCATCGTGACCATGTGACGCACAAGGCAGAGGCTCGAATCCGTCGAAGATCAAGTCTCTATGGATATCGGCCGTGTATTTTAAGCTTCCAAACTTGGCCTGATGGCCAGGGGCGTAGCTTTCAATCTGCTCCAGATGGCCAAGCGAATTGGCCCGCAGTGCAAAGCCGCCGAATACAAAAATCTGTCTAGGGAGAAAAGTCTCACCCTGGACTGCATCGCTAACGATGATCGAAGGAGCCATCAAGCCTGATGGTGACGACACAGAGGAACTCTCAATGAAAGCACCAATGTCGGTGTCAAAACCGGCGGATCTCGGGTAGGGGGTCCCGAACTGTGCGTCTAAGGCGGATGGTAACAGGAGGCAGGGGACACGATGTTTTACCCAGGTTCGGGCCCTCTTGATGGGGGTAAAACCCTACGTCCTTCTTGATTAATATTGATGATATGGGTAGTACAAGAGTAGATCTACCCCGAGATCGGAGAGGCTAAACCCTAGAAGCTAGCCTATGATATGATTGTATGTTGTCCTACGGCTAAAATCCTCCGGTTTATATAGACACCGGAAAGGGCTAGGGTTACACAAGGTTGGTTACAAAGGAGGAGATATACATATCCGTATTGCCTAGCTTGCCTTCCACGCCAAGTAGAGTCCCATCTGGACACGGGACGAAGTCTTCAATCTTGTATCTTCATAGTCCAATAGTCCGGCTGTCCGGAGATCCCCTAATCCAGGACTCCCTCAGGTACCATAATCCAAGTGTTGGTGTGTGAGCTAGATATCGAAGAATATGCTTCATAGCCTTATGGTGTGATTCCTTCGGTGTAGCTTGAAATCGGGCACACATGCAAACACTAAGCATTATGTCTGGCCTAGATGCACATAGGTACAATAAAGAGCCAATCATGGAGCGGTATACGTTATGATCAAAGTCAATACCATTTTCATCAGTGCACAAATGTCCATTTGTGGGCATAGGAATTTTGACGCCTTTGCAATCTTGCATGCCGAATTTCCTCAGTACATCCTTGAGGTATTTCTCTTGGGATATGGATATGCCATTGCGTTTTTGATGAATTTGAAGACCTAAGAAGAATTTCAACTCTCCCATCATAGAGATTTGATATTCTTCACTCACCATATAGGCAAATTCGTCACTATAACGTTGGTCAGTACAGCCAAAGATAATATCATCAACATATATTTGGCACACAAACAATTCACCATCGTAAGATTTAGTGAAAAGAGTAGGGTCGAGTGAACTGGGTTTGAAGCCTTTCTTCATGAAGAATTCCTTCAAGGTATCATACCACGCCTGTGGGGCATGCTTGAGGCCATAGAGGGCCTTGTTGAGTCTGAAGACTTTGTCAAGATTCTTTGGATCTTCAAAACCTTGGGGTTGAGCAACATATACTTCTTCCTCAAGCTTACCATTGAGGAATGCACTTTTCACATCCATTTGATATAAAGTGATATCATGATGGTTAGCATAAGCAAGTAATATTCGAATAGCCTCAAGTCTAGCAACAGGTGCAAAAGTTTCATCGAAATCAATTCCTTCCACTTGTGTGTAGCCTTGAGCTACAAGCCGTGCCTTATTCCTCACCACAAGGCCATTTTCATCTTGCTTGTTGCGGTAGATCCACTTTGTGCCAATGATATTGTGCTTGCGAGGATCTGGACGTTTGACCAGTTCCCAGACATTGTTGAGCTCGAACTGATGTAATTATTCTTGCATGGCCTGAATCCACTCAGGCTCTAGAAATGCTTCATCTACCTTAGTGGGCTCTGTAATAGAGACAAAAGCATAGTGCCCCCAAAAGTTAGATAAATGTGAAGCTTTTGAGCATGTGAGAGGACCTGGCGCTTTGATGTCATTGATGATCTTTTCAACTTGCACTTCTTTTGCAATGCGAGGATGAGCTGGTTGTCGTTGAAGACTTTGATCAGCATTCTCTTCACCACCATTTTCTTCAGTATTTTCTTCAGGTGCATTAGCTCGACGTTCTTCATGTTCTGGAATGAATTCTTCAGTAGATTCTTCAGTAGGAAGGACATCCTCAGTAGCCTTGAACTTGATAGTTTCCTCAGGTGTTGGTTCATCTATCACAGTAGGTAGGTGCTCTCTTTGCGAGCCATTACTTTCATCGAACCGCACATCTACAGTTTCAACAACCTTGTGAAGAACGTTGTTGAAGACTCTGTAGGTGTGTGAGTCCTTTCTGTAACCAAGCATAAAACATTCATGTGCTTTCGGTGCAAATTTTGAGTTGTGATGAGGATCTCTAATCCAACATTTAGCACCGAAGACTTTGAAATAACTTACATTGGGTTTCTTATCAGTGAGGAGTTCATAAGCAGTCTTCTTGAAGAATTTGTGAAGATATACTCTGTTGATGATGTGGCACGCAGTATCAATTGCCTCAGTCCAGAAACGACGAGGCGTTTTGTATTCATCAAGCATTGTGTGAGCCATCTCAGCAAGAGTCCTGTTCTTGCGCTCCACGACGCTGTTCTGCTGAGGAGTATAAGGAGCAGATAGCTCATGAGTAATACCAAGTTCATCAAGATAGTCATCGAGAGCAGAATTCTTGAACTCAGTGCCATTGTCACTTCTGATGTGCTTGATCTTCACACCAAAGTTGGTTGAAGCCCTCGAGGAAAATCGTTTAAAGACTTCCCGCACTTCATGTTTGTAAGTAACAAGGTGTACCCATGTATAACGAGAGTAATCATCGACAATAACAAAGCCATATTGAGATGCTTCATTTGAAACAGCAGAATAATGATTAGGACCAAAGAGATCCATGTGAAGCAATTCAAATGGACGAGTAGTGGTCATGATAGTCTTCGCTGGATGCTTGGCCTTTGTCATCTTCCCAGCTTCACAGGCTCCGCATAGGTGATCCTTGAGGAATTTGACATTCTCAATGCCAATGACATGCTTCTTCTTCGCAAGCGTGTGCAAATTCCTCATGCCCGCATGACCAAGTCGTTGATGCCAGTGCCAGCCTTCTGAAGCTTTTGCAAGTAGACACACAGCTGGTTGTGGTCCTGTAGAGAAATCAACAATATACATGTCTCCTCTCCTAAAGCCTTCGAAGACTTTGGAATTGTCAACTTCCATAACCACAACACAACGGTATTTTCCAAGACAACAACCATATCAAGACCACAAAGCATTAAGACAGACATAAGGTTGTATCCTAAGGACTCAACAAGCATGACTTTGTCCATGTGTCGATCCTTTGTGATCGCAACCTTACCTAGACCCAATACCGGACTTTTGCCTTTGTCAGCAAAGATGATATGCTTTAGATGCGACGAAGATAATGGAGCATCCATCAATAGATTCTTGTCATGAGTCATGTGATTTGTACATCCACTATCGAGGACCCACTCAGTGGCTTTGGGTTGATCATCCTGCAGATGAATTAGTGCAGCTTACAAACTCATATACTTCATCAGTGAAGAATATGACATCAATTCATCAGACCATCAAGCAAAAGAACAGATAAAGCAATATGAGGACGTGAGAAATGAAAGTTCATTTCTTCATGATTAGCCTGCGTCCTATCAGGCACACTTAGGTCTCCAGCAAATTATTCAGACGATTACGTACGTCTTGAGACATGACCCTGCAGAAGAGATTAGTTCTTTTTCTTCACCACCCACATCTGACGGGGTGGCAAAGAGTTCATCATTCTGTGAGCTCCATACGAGAAGGATGGCATAGAAGCCAGTCCATTTTGTTTCACATAGAGGGGTTAGAGTAAGCATAAGAGTATGCAGAGAAATTCTTCGAGGACTTATGGACATAATGATTTGAAGAATAATGCACATATCCATAATCCTTAGATCTTCCCTGCGAAACAGACGGATTAGCACGATGATGTTCATATGAGGACTTTGATCCTTTTGAGGAATATGATCCATGTGAGGAGTTTAGTCCGTATGAGGACTTGAATCCATATGAAGAGTTTAGTCCATCTGAGGAATTTGATCTGGGGTTCCTATTCTTCACAGGTGGTGTCATGATGACATTCACCTGAAGATTTTCAAGGCATCTTTTGGGAACCCAGATTTTCTTCATAGGGGAACCGTTCCTGCAGTTAGTGCCAACATATCTAGCAAATACTTCACCATTCTGATTTTTGAACAGTTTATAGTTGGAGTCAAATGACTCATCATCAGAACGAGGAGATTCACATGTAAATCCAGATAAGTCAGATGGATCAACTGGAGGTTCCTTTGCAGCAACCCATATAGTTTTGGGGTACTACTCAGGCTTCCAAAATGTACCATCAACATTGAGTTTCCTCTCAAAGGCAATACCCTCTTTCCTAGGGTTCCTATTGAGGATCTGCTTTTTAAGCACATCACAAAGAGTCTGATGCCCTTTGAGGCTTTTATACATGCCTGTCATGTACAATTCCTTCAGCCCTGCATCATCCGTGATACTAGCAATGTCCTCAGATGAGGAATTAGTGATAGCAGAGGCATGTGAAGAATTTGAAACATTAGCAACATTTGAACATTCAGGTGAAGAATTAGCAGATTCACGTTCAATGCACTTCAAGCATGGAGGAACAAATTCTTCCTGAGAAGCGCTAATTTGTTGAGCAAGAAATGAATCACGCTCCTTCTGAAGATCTTCATAACTCACTCTTAGCTTCTCAAGGTCTTGCTTTCTTTGAATAAATTCATAAGAAAGCTTCTCATGATCCGATAAGAGAGTGTTATGATGACTTTGAAGATTGTCAAGCTTGGACTGAAGTCTCTGAAGATTTTTAGTCAAAGTTTCAGTGAGATCCATTTCTTCACCCAACATATCATCACTTTTGTCTAGCATGTTTTGAACCTTTTCAAGAGCCCTTTGTTGTTTTACAGCAATCTTAGCAAGTTTAGAATAGCTGGGCTTAAGGTTTTCATCAGATTCATTCTCACTTGATTCAGAGGAGGTATATTTGAGTACCTTGGCACCCTTTGCCATGAAGCAATAGGTGGGAGCGTAGTCATTATCGCCTTCATCAGCCTTGTTGGTGAGGTCATTTTCTTCAGTGTTGAAGATAGACTTGCTGACGAATGCAGTAGCGAGAGCTAGGCTCGCCACTCTGGATTCAGACTCCTCAGATGTCTCCTCTTCCTCATTTTCTTGAGATTTAGCCTCAGAGTCCATTTCCTTGCCAATGAATGCCCTGGCCTTCTTGGAGTTGCTCTTCTTGTGATATGAAGGCTTTGAGGATTTTGATGATGAAGATTTTGTGGATTTCTTCTTTTTCTTCGCATCATCAGAACTGTAATCCTTGTATTTCTTCTTCTTTGATTCCCTTTCCCACTAAGGACAATCTTGAATGTAATGTCCAGGTTTCTTGCATTTGTGACAGAGCCTCCTCTTGTAGTCACTGGATGAGGAATCATTGCTCCTTGAGGGTCTTTCAAGGCGACCACGT
Source organism: Triticum aestivum (assembly GCF_018294505.1). NCBI lineage: Eukaryota > Viridiplantae > Streptophyta > Magnoliopsida > Poales > Poaceae > Triticum > Triticum aestivum. The sequence goes on along the minus strand of NC_057803.1, from coordinate 142,384,450 downwards.
CTTGAGAGCTTTTGGAACTTCTTCACGAGCAGAGCCAAATCATGGCTTAGTTCTTCAGGATGACCAAGTCTGCTACCAGAGTCTTCATCTTCGGACTCAGATACCGCCTTGGCCTTTAGTGCGCGTGATCTGCCATAGCTCGAACCATAGAGATCTCTTTTTTCAGCAAGTTGGAACTCATGAGTATTTAGCCTCTCGAGAATATCAGCGGGATCAAGTGACTTGTAATCAGCACGTTCTTGTATCATCAATGCCAGAGTGTCAAATGAGGAATCAAGCGATCTCAGCAATTTCTTCACCACCTCATGGTCGGTGACGTCAGTGGCAGCAAGTGCTTGAAGCTCATTTGAGATGTCAGTGAGGCGATCGAAGGTTTGTTGAACATTTTCATTGTCGAGTCTTTTGAAGCGATTGAAGAGATTGCGAAGAACATCAACTCGAGAGTCACGCTGTGTTGAGACTCCTTCATTCACTTTGGACAACCTGTCCCAGATAAGCTTCGCTGTCTCCAAAGCACTCACTATGCCATACTGTCCTTTGCTCAGATGGCCACATATGATATTCTTTGCTTGAGAGTCGAGTTGCTTGAATCTCTTCACATCAGCAGCATTCAGAGAAGATGTGACCGAGGGAACACCATTTTCCACAACATACCAGAGATCGTTATCAATTGCCTCAAGATGCATTCGCATCTTATTCTTCCAGTAGGGGTAGTCCGTCCCATCGAAGGTAGGACACCCAGCAAAGACCTTGATCATACCTGCAGTCAACATAACTAAACTCCAAGTAGTTAAACCAAAATCACACAGAACAAGGGAGTACCTTGCTCTGATACCAATTGAAAGTGTGTTATATCGACTAGAGGGGGGTGAATAGGCGACTTTTATGAAATTCTTCACTGAGGAATTTGCCGATGAGGAATTCCTTAGCGAAGAACTACTAGCAACGGAATAAGTACTCAAAAGTAAACATAACCAAATACAAGCATAGTCATTATGATGAAATGAAGACAGGCACAGAGTACAGGAAGCGTAAGCACAGGATAACACAGGATTGAAGACAAACAGACTAAAGAAATTGAACTGAGGAAATTGAGAAAGTCTTCAGTCAAAGTCTTCAAACATAGATATGAACAAGCACACAACACAGTTATGAGGAAATGAATGAGTTGAGGGAATAGAACCAGTAAGCTTGGTGAAGACAATGATTTGGTAGACCAGTTCCAACTGCTGTCTCAGTTATACGTCTGGTTGGAGCGGCTGAGTATTTAAACTAGAGGACACACAGTCCCGGACACCTAGTCCTGAACACGCAGCTCAGGACACCCAGTCCTCACCGTATTCTCCTTGAACTAAGGTCACACAGACCTCATCCAATCACTCATGGTAATTCTTCAGGTGACTTCCGAACCTTCACAAATTTGGTCACTCGGCGATCCACAATTCCTCTTGGATGCTCTAGACCAGGCCTAACCGTCTGGAAGAAGCACAGTCTTCAAAGGTAACAAGCATCGGATCCACGTAGGATCAATCTCTTCAGTGATGCTCAATCACTTGGGGTTTGTAGGTGTTTGGGTTTTGGGGTTTTCCTCACTTGATGATTTTCGCTCAAAGTCCTCGGAGGATGAGTTGCTCTCAAATGACAAGTGTCAGTTTCTCTCGGAGCAGCCAACTAGCTAGTGGTTGTAGGGGGAGGCTATTTATAGCCTAGGGAGCTGCCCGACATGATAAGACATAAATGCCCTTCAATGATATGACCGTTAGGTGGATAGATATTTTGGGACAGCTGGCGCATAGCACAACAACAGTCGGAATTTTGAGTAGCAAAATCCTTAGGGCTATCATGTTCCTCGCTATGTAGGTAATCCGCACTGGCAAATTCCTAACTCCTCAGTCAGAACAAATTCCTCAGAGACCAGAAGAACTTCGTCTCTGTCACTGAAGAATATGACTGGACTGTATGAGATTTCCAATGGCTCACTCAAAGGGATTGGTAGGTGTAGGATTTTGAGTTGAGCATCACATGGAAATTTTTCCTTAGTATTTCCTCGACCCCCTTTAACAGTACGTTGTTTCCTATGACTCAAGAGAGAGAAAATGAAACTACGAAAACAAAAGTCTTCATGCTTCATGTTCCTCGAATGAATACCAAGTCTTCACGGTCACACCAATTTCTTCACTTTCAAAGTCTCCAGAAAGTCTTCAAAAATACAAAGTCTTCAGTCGAAGAACTTCATTTTTAGGGGTCGACTTTCTCTGTAAATATCAAACTCCTCATAGACTTATACACCTGTGTACACTCACAAACGCATTAGTCCCTTAACCTATAAGTCTTCAATACACCAAAATCACTAAGGGGCACTAGATGCACTTACAACCACACTGTTTTCAGGCGTGTTATCCACGGTGTACTGAAGCACAAGGAGTTCAAATCTACTCTTTCATTTGTGAGGCATATTTTTCTTGTCAAGCTTACGCAGGAAGATGATGTGGCATGCCTCGGCAAACAAGTTTATGAGTGGCAAGGCCACAAGGTTATCTTCAAGAAGGTTGACAGGATTGAGATGTTGTCGGATGTCCTCGATGATGTTCATGGCAAGGTCTGTCTTGTGTCCATCCCAAATTAGATCAGAGCATGAAATAGTTGGCCCAGCTAGTGTTTAAAAGTAGTTTGGATTGTGTCTAATTATCCAATCCTTGCCTATTATCGAGCCCTCTGGGCTAGTACTCTGTTTGGATCTGTCTATGGGAACTATTGCTACTTTTGTGTGCTCGTGAATCATGTGAGAACCATCGTAATTGTTGCTGAAACAGATGCATCCTCACTAGTTTTTTCATGTAATATGGCATGGTAAGACATAAGTTGTCACGATTTATCATACGATCAATGTGTGTTCGATGAAATAGAGTACTTGTTTGAGAACAGTGTGCCGACGTATACATAGGGTACGTAAGGCTGATTAAGTACTTGTAAACACTGTTGGTGATACCCCACTTGTAAGAAGTTGTACAAAACACGACACATTGGCTCAGCTCGCTTCAACACTAGAAAAGTAAGCTATCGACCAACTAGCAATCAATACTCTGTTGTCTGACATATAAGAAACTACGTCTATTGTTACAGTGTTTCATGCAGTTAACTGAGGCCACAATGTAAATTCCAAACATTTAAATATCAATGATTCATAGAAGATAACACACATTTACTAGTTCACAACAAAAGACAAAGTTGTGAGAAGGTTTACAAATTAGGAAAAATCAAGCAAGGCTTCTCTGAGAAAAGGACCTCCCTAGGCAGGCTCTAATTTCCTGGAGTTCACTCTGGTTTTTCTTGTTCACCATCCAGGGTTAGGTTCTCTCATTCCAGAATAACCAATTATAATTGTGTTCTCAGTTGGAATGCTGAACTGAACCATGTAGTGTACTGACCATCTGAACTTCTTGTGCAGTTCCACTAAATTTAAGCACCACTATTTGCATAAATAAGCAGGCCATAATGCCTCTTGTCTGTGCACCTGTCCCAAAAACCTCCGCGCAGCCGTGCCAGCTAGTCCTCTGTCCATCCTTGATCTGGGAGAAAGTGCATTCCCGACTAGGATGCAGTTGTTTTCGCTTGTCCCTGTACTGCAATCAGGAAGTAAACATATGAATCAACTTCCTTTAGATTGCATTGGTCATTCTACCTAGTTACTACCAATGTAGGAATACCTGGAAGTCGGGAGGTTAGATGACGACAACTAGGAATAGCCATCTCATTTTGTGTAGTTCTACTAAAACTGAGGTGTGTACTTTTGATTGCACAAATAGAAACGATATGGAGACAGACATCCCTGTTTGCGTAAATATGAACTATGATTATTTAAGCAATGGTAGTTATTTGCAGTGGCATATGATTAACAACAACATCTATTGTGTTATAGTTGGCACTACATTGACAGTATGAAAAAGTGCTATTAAGTAAGAAGTAGCATCATATCACATCAACACTGCCACTAGATTAACATGTAGAACAATAGCATTAGTATTACTGTCATGAGAGTAGCACATGGTTAGTAAATGTGTAATCAAATTTGTGTTGTTCCACTAGGATAAAGCAATGTTAGAAGTGTGAGATTTAAGTCTAACTGCAAAAACACAATTTATGGGAAATAAAGCAAGACGGAAGCACTTCATAAAATGGTGGTGTCATTGCTTCAATTTATTGACAACACTAGACTGACAGCAGAATTACTTAATAGTGACATTAGGTGGTATTGCTTGATGCTTCATGTTAGTTTACATTAACGGTAGCGATAAGGGCAAAGGGGCAACAGGGGCATAAAGTGGCGAGGCAAATGTGGTTGCCGAGAGCGGCAAACATTTAGGCAGGATGTCTGCATTTGCCCCATTTTTTATATCCTCAGCGACATTTTCCTATGTGAGCACAAGAAATCTAGACCTGCTCATTCTCATTTGCGTTGTCCCCCCAACACCCCTCACTTTCTTTCCTTTTTCGACCAAGAGACAGGTCCTCTTCCCCCCACCCTTCACCATCCACCCCGCTTTCTTCGCCTTTTCAACCAAGAGACTGGTTGGGTAGCCAGTATCTACTACTTTCAATCATTTCCTCTTAGAACCAAGTCCTAGATTCATGCTACAGCCTTCCCACTTTCTTCCCTATTTGAACCAACTATTAGATTCGACTATGTGAATTAGCTTTACCTCTAATAATAGTAAAAGTCTAGGTGGCTTTGGAACAGCCGAAAGAAGTAGAAAAAGATCCACACGCAGCCATGTGGGGAGCTGGGGTAGTAGAGCAAGGCCGATTTCGAAGGAAGATATACTTGAGGGTCATCGGGATGTGACAAAGACGATGTTAGGAGGCCGCATCTTGGCCACAATACCGCAGGGAGGAAGAAGGGTCAGAGGCCCTCCCGAGTCGGCGTTGTCTCGGAGAGAATGGCACGACCGCCGATCAGGACGCGCGGGCCGCTGTTGATCTCCTCCCTCGTCGCTGACGACCGCGTGAACGATGCACCTACACCCCTGCCCTGGCCGAGGTGGTCTGGCTGGATTTGTGACCAGCAGTGAGCAAAGAGAGAGTGTGGCCACCTATGTCTTGTTTAGATCTGGAGAGCATGAGAGAGTGAAAGAGAGGAACCCTAATAAAGCAAGCGCCGAGGCTCCTACTTATATATATAGTGGAGTGATTTTGTTATAGAAACTGTTATTAAATTGAATACGCGCAAACCACTATTTTCATTTGAAGTTCAAGTAAAAATAAAACTCAATCAATAACATGCCACCACTTCCAGGTCGCACTATCAAATCACCGCATCCAGGACGCACTATGTACTGTAACATTCACGTGCAGTCCCCGACCCTTCATCAAGTTGAAAACTAGACTAGTCAAAATGTCAATCGGGATGCCTACTTGTAAACAAATGTGTTCCTAGCTTCAAAAATATACGCTCCTACATGTACCCATGAGTGGGTGTGAGAGAACTAGTGTATGCGTACACCGCCTCTCTTCGTGAGAGTACAATATACTACGCCCAAAGAACATTCACCATAAAAGTAATAGTATAAGTGTGTGATGTGTGAGTTAAAATAAAAGGTGCACGACACCTTTTATTTTTTAGAAGTTCTGAGGGTAGGGTGTGAAGATCACATATGTGTGGGACGTCTACCTATAGATAGACGGTGGGTGTGAGAGGACTCCGGAGAGTCGTGACTCATGAGGGTGCGTGTGTGCGTGAGAGAGAGGGGGCACATATCAATGCAATGCATGTGTCCATAAATCATATCTGACAAAAGTTCGCCACAAGCCATTTCCTGACGAACACCGAAAGAACCGTTAGATCGGCATCCGATAGTGTTAGTTTTGCCATGGCATTTAATAGAACAGCCACTCCTCCGACACACAAATCTTCGACATGAGTGTTAGCAACTGTCGTATGCTCCTCCCTCTGTTCCAAAATGTAGTGCATATAGCTTTATTGAAAATTCTAACCTCGCAAACTTTAACCAAGTTTTCCTATACCAAAATGCACATATAGAATACCTAGTATATATCATTTCATTCATCTTCGAGGGGTAACTATAAAGATGGGGGGTGTACAAAGAAAGATTGTCGTATCACCTGCAACAATTTCAACCATCCTTTGGTGTGGAGGAATAGCATAGGAACTCTATATGATATTATGTTTATAGGAATTTTTCCTTTAGAGCCAATTGGTTCATAGTAATAAATTCATATACTCCACATTTCAAAGGAAAATAAACATGATGTGATTTTTATAGCTTTAGAGCCACTTGGTTCATATGAATGGATTCCTATACTCCCACAATTTCAAAGGAAAATAAACATTAGCCTAGATTCAATAGAAAAGTTCCTATGATGTGAACCAAATGACATCCCTTTTCCAATCCATCCTCATAGGAATTGAGATACATGTCATCTCTAGATTCAATAGAAAAGTTCCTATGATGTGAACCAAATGACATCTCTTTTCCAATCCCTACTCATAGGAATTGAGATACATGTCATCTCTTTCCCTACAACTTCCATATATACATCTTCTATTCCTAAATAGCTAGTACAACCCACTAACTTTTTTCCTGGACATGCAACTATGGCACATGAACACGTCATGCATGCAAGTCATAAATCACATTGTTTTTGTAGTCTATGCATGCAAGCACCACATCATCAATTCGTGCATGTTACTCACAAGTTATTTCTTGCACTAGATTTTGTATTGACAATATATGTGTTGGTCACTTGCACACATATGTAGTTCACATTCATATTTTTGTTAGAAATGCCATTCTTTTAACTGTATTTAATTTTTTCTCTTTGTACACATTTTCATTTTAAGCATACATTCACTTCCCATTAGTGATAGATGTTTATAGAGGAATTTTTATGCATTATTTTGAGTAGCAAATTTCACGCAGCCGCTGTTGGGGAACGTTGCATGGAAAACAAAAAATTTCCTACGCTCACCAAGATCGATCTAGGAGATGAACATATACGAGAGGAGAGATTGCATCTACATACCCTTGTAGATCGCTAAGCGGAAGCGTTAAGAAACGCGGTTGATGTAGTCGAACACCTTCGCAATCCAATCACGATCCGTCCACAAACTCCTGATGAAGTGACGAACGGACGGCACCTCCACGTTCAACACACGTACAGCTTGATGACGCCTTCACCTCCTCGATCTAGCGAGCAATGGTGAAGTAGTAGCTCGAGTCCTCCGGTAGCACAACAGCGTGGGGGTGGTGGCGATGGAGAAATCTCAGCAGGGCTTCGCCAAGCCTCGCGGAGAAGAAAAAGGTCTTCGCAGCACCGTGGCATGAACGGGTGTGGCTTCCCTCCCTCTACCCCTCTATATATAAGGGAAGGGAGGAGGGGAGGAACCCTAGGGTTTCCCTAGGGTGGGGGCGGCGGCTGAGGGAGTCCTGGACTAAGGGGTCCTCGGGTGTCTGTCCTGTTATCCGATGGGCCGGACTGATGGGCTATGAAGACTGAAGACTATACCCGTGTCCGGATTGGACTCTACTTGGCGTGGAAGGCAAGCTAGGCGACCGATTATGAAGATTTCGTCTTATGTAACCGACCTCATGTAACCCTAGATCTCTCCGGTGTCTATGTAAACCGAAGAGCATAGTCCGGATAGGATAGATTCATTACCATATACTCATAGGATAGACTTCTAGGGTTTAGCCATTACGATCTCATGGTATATCAACTCTTGTAACACTCATATACATCAAGATCAATCAAGCAGGAAGTAGGGTATTACCTCCATAGAGAGGGCCCGCACCTGGGTAATCATCGTGTCCCCCATCTCCTGTTACCATCGATCCAAATGCACAGTTTAGGACCCCCTACCCGACATCCACCGGTTTTGACACCAACATTGGTGCCTTTAATTGAGAGTTCCACTGTGCTGTCGACGAAAGGTTTGATGGCCCCTTCAATCGTCAGTAATGACGTGGTCCAGGGAGAAATCTTCCTCCCCGGATGTAACATCCCAAATTTTTAATTTGGAATGTTATACACTAGATCATCATTGCATATCATATTTATTGCATTTTGGTTGATCCTAGAAATTTTACGCAACTCAAGGACCCTCGGAGAGAGTTGGGGATTTCGTTATTTTCATATTTGAGTTGTCTCAAATTTTGAAAATAGGATCATTTGATTTTATTTATTTTATCTTCAATTATTTCTATTACAAAAAATATGAGAGAGCGAATAAAATGACATTCCCAAAATAAAGAAATATTGAGGATTTAATAAAAAAAATCAATTAAGATTTTATTTTGGTTTTATTTGCTATTTTATTTGAATTTAGGAAAATGCTCGTTTTTCAAAATTGCATTTAGGCCCCAAATAAATGTTCATCAAGTGCGGCTTGATTTTAGAAGCCGGGGAAAATATATTTCGGGATTTTTGGAGTCTGTTTAGTATTTCTTTTGTTTTTTTCCGAGCGTAATTATTTAAAAAAAATCCGAACCGACCTTGGGCTGTAACCGGCCAGGACTCCTCCTGGCCGGGCCTTTTTATAGCGCCCCGAGGACCCGGCCGAAGCCCAAACCGCCCCACCCGAAAACCCTAACCCTAGCTGGCCCCGCCGTCGCCACCGTTCGCCGGAGTCGTCGGAGGTAGTTTTTTTTCGCCTCCGGTTTTTCTCGAAAAACCATTCGGTTTTTCGACGATTTTGCTCGGTTTTTAGTTTCAGTTTTTTTAATAGATCGGTTTTTCCGATTTATTTAAATAGCGAGCGTTCGCTCATTCGTTCGTTTTAACGAACGTTCGTTGTTTTTCTTTTCTCGGATTAAATCCGCGATTTTTCTGATCGCGATTTCTGATCCGATTTTCGTTTTAGTCTAACTTTTTGCTCGTTTATCGGAATCAGGCGATTCAAGCGCCTGGAGTTTCGTCTCGAAACCCTCTTTCAGTTTAACCAACTCAAACAAGTTTTTGCCACTGTAAAAATTGCCCTAGATCCAGAATAGTAAACAAAGCCTGTTTCTTTTGCCGTTTTTCTTTCGTTGCTTCGTTCGGTTTGATTCTTTTTGCCAACCGGAGTTCTTAAGTTGAACTTTCTGGTTAGATCTCTTATTTGAGTTTTACCTGTGCATTAGTTGAGTACTTATTGTATGCTTGTTTGTTTGCGATAGAGTACCCGGAGTGCGCCGCTTGCTACTTCGAATCGCTAGGTTCCCCGGATCATCAGGAAGGCAAGTAACACTTTGATCATGCTTTCCAACTACCCAGTTTTATTGCATTAGATCAATCCTCACACATTGCATGATTAGGATCTAATTAAATTGTGGGTTTGGGAATTAGATGAGGTAGAACCTATTACCCGTTATTATCAAACCTTTGGGAGTTACTTCTACGTTTGCTTATTATGCCATGCTATGCTAGTAGACGTGGATTGGGTGAGTGTATCCATGACAGATGTGAGATTGTTAATTAATGGTTTATTTAAGGTGGCAACTTAAACACACATCTGGGTGGATTGAGGCACCTGGGTATTCCAACGATTGCCTGTTTAGGCACCTGGGTATTGCAGCGATTGCCTCTTTTTCTTTTGGACCGCCACCCAGGCTCAAAGGGATCATGAGATTATTCATGCTAGAAACTTCCGTGTGCAGCCACAAGCTATTATGGGCTCTAGCATAGTTGATTAAGTCATGTGAACTCTTACAGTGGTAGACTAGCAGATGTAGGGGAAAGTAGGTGTAACGGTCTACCCGATCGTAAGGTGCTAGCGCTTCTGAAAGACTATGTCTCGGTCATCCGTATCTCAAACACCATGTAGTGCGAGAAACCAAATGGAGGCGATCGGGTCTTGTGGGGAAAAGTGCGCAAACCTCTGCATAGTGTATAAACTAATCATGATTAGCCGTGTCCCCGGTTATGGACATCTTGAGTGTCTAGTACCTGGATTATCATGTGAATCTCAACATGTTACTCTAAAATTTAATTTTGTTGGGTTTTGTTTAATGATGATGCTTAATTGGGATTGAGAATGCTGTCAACCATTCTCAATGTTTAACAACTACCATGATAGTTAAATAAAATTTATTCCTTTGCAGTAGGGAAAAATTGGCTTTACGCAAAACTATAACCATAGAGCTTTCCACCAGCCAAATATGCATATAGAATAGCCTGTTTCATTACATTACTCTCTATGTGTTACTTTGCCAGCATATTCCATGTGCTGACCCATTTCAGGCTGCAACGTTAATGTTGGAGACTTTTCAAACGATGATTAAGGTGTTTTTAGGTCGTGGTTCTATACTCAGTGATGCCGTTGGAGTTGATGGACTCACTTATCTTCCAAGCCTTCCACTGTTATCGTTATTAGATGGCCTTAAGCCATATTTATTGTAATAAGTTCTCTTTTGAGACACTCGATGTAATAAGTGTGTGATTGCTACTCTGTTATAAATCCTTCAAGTACTGTCTGGTGTCAGCATTACTAATCCAGGGATGACACCTGAGCATAGAGATTGGACCGTTTGAGGTCTAGTCGCTACAAGATGGTATCAGAGCACACGCTGACTGTAGGACACGACGACTAAGCTAAAGACCTAGATCACTACTCACTCTCTTCTCTTTTTGACTTCTCATCTTTTCTACTCTTTTGGGATGGCGGATGCAAGGAACAAGTTCACGCAACCGGATGAAGATACACCCTTTGGACATCACTTGAAGGAAGTCACTAGATACCTAAACATAGGAGTACCAAGCTTCAACAGAACCTACAATGCCACTTTACCTGAAGAGGAGCGCTAGATGATTCAAGTTCAAGTTCCAGGAAGGACGTTAATGCCAGTCACTGAGCCCATAGAGTTTTCTTTTGATGCACCAACTTGGAGTCTAGGAAAGAGCATGGCAGTCACATCGCCATGGGACGTATTGGAGAAGTCTACCGAAATGATCTTAAGGATACTATCTACCAGATTTGTGGGCGCCGAGATGAGCACTAGGAGATGATCAGCACCAGGAAGGATAGATCAGTTGCAGCTTTTATCCAGGAGTTAAACCAGCACATTCGACGTCAGGAGAACCAAACGTGCGCCGACATGATAGATCTGAAGAAGGCAAGGACAAAAATCAAAGAACTGGAGGAAGAACTCAAGGCTACACGTGAAGATTATGAAGAGGAAATCGAAGTATTAGTGGATAAGAATGACGATCCGATCAAGAAGATCGGAATATTTATGGGAGGCCCTGCACCAGTAGAAGAAGATGAAGAACCCAAGGAGATTCGTCCGGAAGACTACATCATCATCCACGACACCGACTCGGATCCAGATGATAGTGATGATGACTATGTTGATGAAGCTGGAGCAGATATCATGGAGTCTGCAACCGAAGAAATTTTAGTAGACCACCTCATCAGTAGTAGTAGTCCACCATGTAAATATAGTAGTCTGAGCACTTTTCCGATAGTTAGATCGATTGTATGCCTTTGTTTGATTGATTGAATGAAGTGAACTGTTTGCTTTTGCCTCATGTGCATATGGGTAGTGTTTTCTCTCTAGACCCCTCTCTATTCTTAAATGTCATCTTTTCTAAACCCTCAAATGCCTCCGAGACGTGACCCCGGATTTACCTTCCCACCGGAGCTCACCCAGTTGATCCAGCAGTAGAACACATTGATGCAGTTGTTAGTCCAGAATCAGAATCAGGGGAACAACAACAACAACCCACCACCACCACCACCTGTTGATCACTTAGCCCGTTTTCTTAGGCTGAATCCGCCGGTGTTTTCCAGTAGCACCGAGCCGATAGTAGCAGATGAGGCTCCGCAAGACAGCTAGAGAGTTGACCACAGCAGGATGCACGGATGCGGAAAAGGTGAAGTTTGCCGCACATCAGCTTGAAGGACCCGCAGCATCATGGTGGGAGAATTTCACAGCCACTTTCCCTGTCGACACTGTCACATGGGACCAGTTTCAGCAGGCTTTTCGAACTGCCCATGTTTCAGCAGGAGCTATGGCCATAAAGAAGCGAGAGTTTTGCAACTTGCGCCAAGGAGGATGGACAGTTGGCCAGTATGTGGAGGACTTTAGTAAACTAGCACGTTATGCCCCAGATGACGTTGCTACGGATGCAGCTAAGAAGGAGAAGTTTCTGGAAGGACTGAATGATGAGTTGAGCATGCAGTTGATGGTAGCAACCTTCAACAACTACCAGGAGTTGGTAGATCATGCTCCCATGATTGAAGGGAAGCCACAGCAAATTGAGAATCACAAGAGGAAGTATGGACAAGGGAATCACAATTCAGGAGCTCAGCAGAAGCCACGTTTTACCCCTAGACCGGGAGGACATTTTTAGCATACCCATGGAGGAGGTAGCTTGCACAATCACAACGGCACCAAGAATGGTAATGGTAATGGAGGAAGCAACGGCTAGAACCGCACCAACCCATTGACCCCAGCCAAGAGAGACCTGAGCCAAGTCACTTGCTTTAAGTGCCAGAAGACTGGACATTATGCCAATGAATGTCCTAAATCCCAGAATGGAAATGGCAATGGAAGCTCTGGGAAGAAGCCGAACCCTTTCAACAGGGGACAGGTGAACCACGTTAACGTGGAGGAGGTTGAAGAGCAGCCGGATGCAGTAATCGGTAAGTTTTTGGTTAAGTCATTTACTGCACTTGTTCTTTTTGATACCGGTGCATCGCATTCATACATATCAAGGGGATTTGTGGATAAGTATAACCTGCCCACCAAAGTTCTTAGAACACCTATGTTAGTAAGCTCACCAGGAGCGGAGTATATGGCTAGCCAAGGATGTTTTCAAGTGCCATTAAGTATAGGTAGGCATGTGTTCCCCTCGGATTTGATAATATTGGAATCACAAGGTTTGGATGTAATTCTGGGTATGGATTGGTTGTCGATGTATGGAGGAAACATTATTGCACCAGTAAGTCGATCTTGCTTACCACCCCAGAAGGGAGAAGGATCAAGTATGTATCCCGGCATGTGCCAAAGAGGACTCAAGTAAATTGTTTAACAGGAGTTGTGCAGGAGGAAGTACCAGTAGTGAAGGATTTCCCCGATGTATTTCCAGAAGAATTGCCAGGCATGCCACCGGATAGAGATATTGAGTTTTTGATTGAGCTTTTGCCAGGCACAGGGCCAATATCAAAGAGACCATATAGGATGCATGCAAAGGATTTGGTGGAAATCAAGAAGCAGATTAAGGAGTTACTAGATAAGGGATATATTCGTCCAAGTTCATCGCCTTGGGGATCACCAGTACTTCTAGTGGAAAAGAATGATGGATCATTAAGGATGGTTGTTGATTATTGAGGATTGAATGAAGTAACCATTAAGAACAAGTACCCACTACCAATGATCAATGGTCTGCTTGATCGATTGCAAGGAGCTAAGGTATTTTCCAAGATCGATCTGCGATCAGGATACCACCAGTTGAAGATTCGAGAACAGGATATACCTAAGACGGCTTTTACCACTAGGTATGGGCTGTAGGAGTATACCATTATGTCATTTGGTCTTACTAACGCACCTGCATATTTTATGAACATGATGAACAAAGTGTTTATGGAGTTCTTGGATAAGTTCGTCGTAGTGTTCATTGATGATATCCTGGTTTACTCGAAGAATGAAGAGGAGCATAAGGAGCATTTGCGTTTGGTTCTTGGAAAGCTCAGAGAACATCAATTATATGCCAAATTTAGCAAATGTGAGTTTTGGTTGAAAGAAGTTGGATTTCTCGGACACGTTACATCCGGAGAAGGTATAGCAGTAGATCCCACTAAAGTTGATACTGTGACCAAGTGGGAAGCGCCAACAACAGTTGGAGAGATCCGGAGTTTTCTTGGATTCGCATGATACTACCGGAGGTTTATTGAGAATTTCTCAAAGATTGGGAAGCCTATGACGGAGTTGTTGAAGAAGGATACAAAGTTCAAATGGACTGAGGAATGTGAGGCTAGTTTCCAGGAGTTGAAGAAACGTTTGGTTACCTTACCAGTGTTGATTTTACCGGATTAGACCAAGGATTATGAGGTGTACTGTGATGCTTCACGTCGAGGACTTGGAGCAGTGCTTATGCAGGAAGGAAGAGTTGTTTCATATGCCTCACGACAGCTTAAGCCTCATGAGTTGAATTATGCTACGCATGATTTGGAGTTAGCAGCCGTAGTGCATGCATTGAAGACTTGGAGACATTTTCCGATTGGAAACCATTGCGAGGTGTACACGGATCACAAGAGTTTGAAATATGTTTTCACACCGAAGGAGTTGAACCTCAGACAAAGAAGATGGTTGGAGCTCATCAAGGATTATGATATGAAATTGCATTATCACCCCGGAAAGGCTAACGTAGTAGCTGACGCGTTAAGCCGTAAGAGCCATGTCAACACCCTAATGACGGGAGATTTACCAAGGGAGTTAGCCGAAAATCTTCGAGAGCTACGTTTGGAAATAGTTCCAAGAGGCTATGTAGCAGCATTGGAGATTCAATCTACTTTGATGAATAAGATCAGAGAAGCTCAAAAGACTGACAAGGAGATTGCTTCTATTAAGGAGAAAATGAGCAAAGGAAAAGCTAAGGGATTTCATGAGGATGAGCACAATACCTTATGGTTTGAAGACCGTGTCTATGTACTAAATGATTCAGAGATCAGGAAGTTAATTTTACAAGAGGCCCATGATTCACCGTATTCGATTCACCCAGGAAATACCAAGATGTATTTGGATTTGAAGGATACTTTCTGGTGGACCGGAATGAAGAAGGATATTGCGGAGTATGTAGCAGTTTGTGATGTATGTCAGAGAGTAAAGGCAGAGCATCAGAAGCCAGCCGGATTGCTACAGCCATTGCCGATACCCGAATGGAAGTGGGATAAGTTAGGCATGGATTTTATTACAGGATTGCCTAGAACACATTTAGGCTATGACTCGGTATGGGTTGTAGTCGATCGTTTGACAAAGGTAGCTCATTTCATTCTAGTAAGGACTACCTATACCAGTGCAAAGTTGGAAAAGATATATATGACCAGAATCGTTTGTCTGCATGGAGTTCCAAGGAGCATAGTATCAGATAGAGGAACCCAATTTACCTCAAAGTTCTGGAATCAGTTGCATGAAACTTTGGGAACCAGACTGGAGTTTAGCACAGCTTTCCACCCGCAGACAGATGGATAGACTGAGAGAGTCAATCAGATTTTGGAGGATATGCTAAGAGCTTGTGCGCTAGATTACATATCTAGTTGGGACGAGAATTTGCCGTATGCAGAGTTCTCTTACAACAACAGCTATCAATCCAGTTTGAAGATGGCCCCTTTCGAAGCCTTGTACGGAAGGAGGTGCAGGACCCCATTGTCTTGGGATGAAGTTGGAGACCGCCAGTTGTTTGGTCCGGATCTGATAAAGGAGTCTGAACAGAAAGTGAAATTGATTCGCGATGGGCTCAAGGTAGCCCAATCCAGGCAGAAGAGCTACGCAGATTCTAAACGCAAGGAGACAGTTTACGAAGTCGGAGACCGAGTTTATCTTCAAGTATCTCCACTTCGAGGAGTTAAGCGCTTTGGAGTTAAGCGAAAGTTAGCGCCACGTTTTGTAGGCCCATACAAAGTTTTGGAGCGTATGGGAGAAGTAGCCTACAAGTTGGAATTGCCTGAAGGATTGTCGGGAGTTCACGACGTGTTCCATGTATCCCAGTTGAAGAAGTGCCACGCAGAGATGGCTGACATATCGCTGAGAGATATGGTACCACTGGAAGCAATTCAGTTGGACAGTGATTTGACCTATGAGGAGAAACCAGTTAAGATTCTAGAGTATGCCAGTCGAGTCACCCGCAACAAGGTTATCAAGTTTTGCAAGGTTCAGTGGAGCAATCACACGGAGGATGAAGCCACCTGGGAACGAGCGGAAGATTTGCAGAAGGACCACCCTCACCTATTTTTTAGCCAACCCGAATCTCGAGGGCGAGATTCATCTTAAGGGGGGTAGGCTTGTAACATCCCAAATTTTTAATTTGGAATGTTATACACTAGATCATCATTGCATATCATATTTATTGCATTTTGGTTGATCCTAGAAATTTTACGCAACTCAACGACCCTTGGAGAGAGTTGGGGATTTCGTTATTTTCATATTTGCGTTGTCTCAAATTTTGAAAATAGGATCATTTGATTTTATTTATTTTATCTTCAATTATTTCTATTACAAAAATATGAGAGAGGGAATAAAATGACTTTCCCAAAATAAAGAAATATTGAGGATTTAATAAAAAATCAATTAAGATTTTATTTTGGTTTTATTTGCTATTTTATTTGAATTTAGGAAAAATGCGCGTTTTTCAAAATTGCATTTAGGCCCCAAATAAATGTTCATCCTGTGCGGCTTGATTTTAGAAGCCGGGGAAAATTTATTTCGGGATTTTTGGAGTCCGTTTAGTATTTCTTTTGTTTTTTTCCGAGCGTAATTATTTAAAAAAAAGAGTCCGAACCAACCTTGGGCCGTAACCGGCCAGGACTCCTCCAGGCCGGGCCTTTTTATAGTGCCCCGAGGACCCGGCCGAAGCCCAAGCCGCCCCACCCGAAAACCCTAACCCTAGCCGGCCCCGCCACCGCCGCTGCCACGCCGCCCGCCCGCTGCGCCGCCGCCGCCCCGCCGCCGCGCCGCCGCCCGCCGCCGTTCGCCGGAGTGGTCGGAGGTAGTTTTTTTTCGCCTTCGGTTTTTCACGAAAAACCATTAGGTTTTCCGACGTTTTTGCTCATTTTTTTAGATTCAGTTTTTTTTAATAGATCAGTTTTTCCAGTTTATTTAAATAGCAAGCGTTCGCCCGTTCGTTTTAACGAACGTTCGTCGTTTTTCTTTTTCTCAGATTAAATCCGCGATTTTTCTGATCGCGATTTATGATCCGATTTTTGTTTTAGTCTAACTTTTCGCTCGTTTATTGGAATCAGGCGATTCAAGCGCCTGGAGTTTCGTCTCGAAACCCTCGTTCCGTTTAACCATCTCAAACAAGTTTTTGCCACTGTAAAAATTGCCCTAGATCCAGAATAGTAAATGAAGCATGTTTCTTTTGTCGTTTGTCTTTCGTTGCTTCGTTCGGTTTGATTCTTTTTGCCAACCGGAGTTCTTAAGTTGAACTTTCTGGTTTGATCTCTTATTTGAGTTTTACCTATGCATTAGTTGAGTACTTATTGTATGCTTGTTTGTTTGCGATAGAGTACCCGAAGTGCGCCGCTTGCTACTTCGAATCGCTAGGTTCTTCGGATCATCAGCAAGGCAAGTAACACTTTGATCATGCTTTCCAACTACCCAGTTTTATTGCATTAGATCAATCCTCACACATTGCATGATTAGGATCTAATTAAATTGTGGGTTTGGGAAGTAGATGAGGTAGAACCTATTACCTGTTATTATCAAACCTTTGGGAGTTACTTCTACGTTTGCTTATTATGCCATGCTATGCTAGTAGACGTGGATTGGGTGAGTGTATCCATGACAGATGTGAGATTGTTAATTAATGGTTTATTTAAGGTGGCAACTTAAACACACATCTGGGTGGATTGAGGCACCTGGGTATTCCAGCGATTGCCTGTTTAGGCATGTGGGTATTCCAGCGATTGCCTCTTTTTCTTTTGGACCGCCACCCAGGCTCAAAGGGATCATGAGATTATTCATGCTAGAAACTTCCGTGTGCAGCCACAAGCTATTATGGGCTCTAGCATAGTTGATTAAGTTGTGCGAACTCTTACAGTGGTAGACTAGCAGATGTAGGGGAAAGTGGGTGCAACGGTCTACCCGATCGTAAGGTGCTAGCGCTTCTGAAAGACTATGTCTCGGTCATCCGTATCTCAAACACCATGTAGTGCGAGAAACCAAACGGAGGCGATCGAGTCTTGTGGGGAAAAGTGCGCAAACCTCTGCAGAGTGTATAAACTAATCATGATTAGTCGTGTCCCCGGTTATGGACATCTTGAGTATCTAGTACCTATATGTGTTACTTTGCCAGCATATTCCACCAGCCAAATATGCATATAGAATAGCCTGTTTCATTACATTACTCTCTATGTGTTACTTTGCCAGCATATTCCATGTGCTGACCCGTTTCGGGCTGCAACGTTAAAGTTGCAGACTTTTCAGACGACGATTAAGGTGTTTTTAGGTCGTGGTTCTATACTCAGTGATGCCGTTGGAGTTGATGGACTCACTTACCTTCCAAGCCTTCCACTGTTATCGTTATTAGATGGTCTTAAGCCATATTTATTGTAATAAGTTCTCTTTTGAGACACTCGATGTAATAAGTGTGTGATTGCTACTCTGTTATAAATCCTTCAAGTACTGTGTGGTGTCAGCATTACTGATCTAGGGATGACACCTAGGCACAGAGATTGGACCGTTTGAGGTCTGGTCGCTACACCGGACAGATCTTTGTATTCGGTGGCTTCGTACTGCGGGCCAACTCGCTCGTCCATCTAGAGCAGATCGATAGCTACACCCCTGGCCATCATGTCAGATTCGGAAGCCTGAACTACGTCATGGACATCCGTGGAGACTTGATCTTCGACGGATTCGAGACCGCGGCAACCACTCCCCTTCGCCCCGATGAACATGACTCAAACCTGTCATCGGGCCGCATCCAGGAGATAGCTCCTGTAACCACTCTGGCCTTAGATCCGGAGCAGACCAAGTCATCCGAAGATGGGAAATTCAACCCCATCGCGGGGGCTACCAATTCGGCGGCATTGGAGCCGCATGCAGATTCCACTTCGTACGATACTTGCATCAACGGAACCCCGGACTTGTTTCCGGTATCGAGTTCCGAACCCTACGAGCCCGCAGATACTGAACTCGATCGACTATCGATCTCCAAGTTCAGCGCCGCGGATATTTTCCGACACTCGCCCATGGGCAGCCTACTAATCTCGCTCAAAAACCTATCCCTGGCAGACGGTTCGTCACCGAACTATGTTTGGTTCGACCTTACGATGGATGATGGAGAATTTTGCTTACCATCCGCCACCCACTTCATAGCCACCGTCGATGACCCAACCAACACGTCTGACCCCCACTCCGGAGACATCAACGGTCTGGACGACGATGAAGGGCAAAGCCAGAGCTTACTATCCGTTAGACACGGGGCGACAACTTCCTAGTATGACGTGTGCATGGTAGACACACCCAACGACGATCTTGATGATGACAAGGAGGATCCATTCGAGGATAAGCCTCCTGGTACACAGTCCGAACACCGGCGCTCCCGACGCCACCCTCAGCCACGTCACTCAAGAGAAAATAATACTAGCATCGGAGGTGATAATAGTCCGGATAACGAAGACCCTGTTGAGACAGGATACGAACAGGAGGACCAGGAAAGCAGGCAGGATAGGCCTGATGAATAGGCCACATACGGAGGCTCGGAGGATAGTAATATCTTCAACTTTCCGAGAAAGAAGAGAGCCTCGGCAACGAGGAATTCATCGTGCCCGAGGAACCTCTAGAACAGGAGCGCTTTAAACGCCGGCTCATAGCCACTGCAAGGAGCCTAAGGAGGAAGCAGTTGCAGCTCGGAGTGAGCCAAGATTTGCTCAACGATAGATGGACCGAGGTCCTGGCCGCCGAAGAATACGGCCTTAGCGTCCCAGACAAAATTCACCACAACAGGAGGTGGCTCCCTCAATACGATGGCAAGGCTTTGGAGCCCATGTCACCATCGACTAAGCCGGTAGGCCGACCACCGTTCGGTCCGGACAAAGAAGTAGCCCCAGCAGAGCACTATTCCAACCCATCCGGCCGTCCAAGCAAGAATAAAGAAGCTCGGGGGAACACTCGCGACATCCAACAAGACCCGGAGGGTAGAACAGGACACACAAAATCGATACACAGATCGTGGAGACATGCCCCGGCCAGTAATAACGGTTATATATTCGGACACAACAGACCCGAGCACACTCGGTCCAAAAATCGTAAGCGGAGTCCGCCGGAGGTGCTTCACAGTGTGGCCCAACATAGAGGAGCTGCACACCCTCTTTGCTTCACCAACGAGGTAATGGAGCATGAATTTCCAGACGGGTTTAAACCCATTAACATCGAATCATACGATGGAACAACAGATCCCGCGGTATGGATTGAGGACTTCCTCCACCATATCCACTTGGCTCGTGGAGACGATATTCATGCCATTAAATACCTACCTCTCAAGCTTAAGGGGCCAGCACGGTACTGGCTAAACAGTTTGCCAGAAAATTCTATTGGCAGCTGGGGAGATCTGGAAGACGCCTTTCGTGACAACTTCCAAGGAACATATGTCCGGCCACCAGATGTCGATGACTTAAGTCATATTGTCCAATAGCCCGGCGAGTCAGCCAGGGAACTTTGGACCAGGTTCTTAGTAAAAAGAACCAAATTATCAACTGTCCGGATGCGAAAGCCCTAGCGGCCTTCAAACATAGCGTCCGGGATGAATGGGTAGCACGTCACCTCGGCCAGGAAGGACCTAAATCCATGACAGCCCTTACCGCTCTAATGACTCGCTTTTGTGCAGGAGAAGACAACTGGCTCGCTCGTAAAAGCAACAACGCCAGTGACCTGGGCACTTCTGAAATCCGAGACGGCAACGGCAAGCCACGACTCAACGAGCATAACAGTCACAACAATAATGAAAGGTTGCGTTACACAGCGGTCAACACCGGATTTCACAATCCGAAGCCCGATCAACGGAAGAAGCCATTTAAGGCTAAACAGGACGGACCATCCGCCCTTGACAGGATATTGGACCGACCCTGTCAGATTCACGGCCACCCTGATAAGACATCTAATCATACCAACAGAAACTATTGGGTCTTCAAGCAGGCAGGCAAGCTTAATGCCGAATACAAAGGGAGAAGGCCACCAAGCGACAAAGACGACGGCAAGGCTCGCCAGCCGAACACCGGGGGCCAGAAGCAGTTTCCCTCCGATGTTCGACCACTACCAGAGCGGAAATAGTAGTTCGGCTTCTGTCACCCACCCACTATGATGGCAGGATTTACACCACGCATACATCACTACGCGCTCAAGATACCATGGGCATCGAGGGAAGCACAATACGGACAACCCTGCAAGCATTCCCGTAACATTTTTATCCATTTTTCTTTATATAAACAAGTGACCGACGGGACTACATATACAACGGCCTCCATCGGAGTTCGGATCCACACACTCACCTAAGGGGCCACTTCCGTTAAGAACCCCCCTCCCTGAGGACGGGCCGCGCAGACGTGCGACATGAGGTCCAAAACAGGTTTTTGTAGACCGCACTCTTTATTTTGAGCCTGTACTATGCCTTTTTCCTCCGTTCCCGACCCCGAGCATGTCAAATAGCCGGGTTGTGGTTTTTCTCTTCTTTATATATATGTATATATGAATTTATCATTGGCTTGTTGCTCCACTCCCAGTAAACTTCATCCGAACTAATTGTCTATACTCTTTTTAAATTGAGTACGACTGTAACGACAGTGTTACAAGATGCACCTCAGCATAACCTGCCAGGGGCTTAGTATGGGAACAAATGAGTCGCCAATAAAAGTCCGAATAGCTCTATAGCGTACTTCGGTGTAGCAACTTTGGCATTATATGCATCAGCTCCAAATCATTGTCTTTGGTCAATAGTTGGGTTGCCCGGCTCCCGTGCTTGCTACCCTACATTCCGCTCTATAGGCTAGGGTAGTAAAGGGAGAACTACTTTGTGCCCTGGCTTTGACCGGATGAGCACCTTAGTAGAGAAAGCCGAAAACTGACCGTCATGATGCGGCGAGAGTTGGCCAACCACTTGACGACTTATTCGGATCTTTAGCGATTCTCCGTGTCACATGAAGGATCTTTTTTAGATCAAAACATGTAAGGCACAATTTTACGATACGCCGCATACATACCAAGGGCTATGTCATAGCCCCACCATAAAACTCCTATGGCTAAGTGAAAGTGTTAATGCCCTATAGTCCGATTGCCTGGTTCGTCGCATTATCACCTCCTTTATGGACCAAGACGTTGGATAAAGAGTGATTCAATGCTTTTTTGAACACCCCCGTATTTCCTACGAGGGGGCTGAAGGCGACGACTGGAAAACTTTCAAATTATATTAAAACGGCCGCACAGGAGGAATACAAGCTTTCAAAAAAATACAGATTAACTATAAAGTTGTCTGTTACGACCCTTGTACACATCACTCGAATATTATGTCTTTCGAGCACTGACCCTCTATCAAGCGGGCGGCCTCTAGGACGTCTCCAAAATAATGCTCCGGTTCCGGTTGGTCCTTGCCTTTGGGTGGACTCTTCGTCGCAATATTGATGGCCTTCGTCTTCCCCCAGAATGTCTTGACTCAGGCGAAGGCCATCCGTGCACCTTCAATATACGCCGATCGCTTCACAGCGTCGATACGTGGCACTGCGTCAGCAAGCCGCTGCACCAGGCCGAAGTAACTACTCGGAACAGGTTCAGTCGGCCACAAATGGACTACGACGTTCTTCATGGCAGCGCCGGATATCCTATGTAGCTCGGCCCACTGGGACATCTGTTCATTCAGCAACAGAGGGCGCTTCGACGTGCCGAATTGGGACCAGAAAAGCTTCTCCGTTGCACACCCCTCTTGCGCTTGATAAGACTACGCCGCATCGGA
Organism: Triticum aestivum; assembly: GCF_018294505.1. Taxonomy (NCBI): domain Eukaryota; kingdom Viridiplantae; phylum Streptophyta; class Magnoliopsida; order Poales; family Poaceae; genus Triticum; species Triticum aestivum. Next base: position 142,361,794 of record NC_057803.1, on the reverse strand, counting down.
AGAACTCTTTGGCAAGTCTAAAAAATTGTCCGGAGAACTCCATACTTGGTTAAGCTGAGCATAGTTCGGATCGCCGAACTTAGCGTGTAGCAAAAAGGGTTCGCCAGCCACAATCTCCCCAGCTTGCCGAATCTCCTCACGGGCTGCTCTAGAATCAGACCGCGCCTCTTTCGCCTCTCGTAAGGCCTTGTCAAGATCAACCGTTTTGGCTTCATTCTCCTTCTCAAGAAGTGTACAGCGGCTAGCCGCATTCTCTAACTCGCGCGCCATGGTGGACATCTTCTCCTTGTCTTGGCGCCACATGGCTTGCTCGGCCTTCAACTCAGCCGATGCCTTTTCGGCCACCACATCACTAAACCGGGCCTGCTCCTTAACCTGGGCTAGCTCCGCCCGAAGAGCCTCCACGATGGCGGCACCATCTGCATTCATGCACATTTCATATAAAGCTCTTTCTCAGAGTCAGGCTTCAATTACAAGCACATGGGTGTAAGGAATACTCGAAATATATACCTTGCGAGTCATCAAGACGCCTGTTGATCAAAGCGATGTCATGCTCCGCAATATCCAGCTTTCGCTGTAGCTCGGTTACCTCCGAATTCTGGGCAGTGGTAGGAGGGGAGACAGCCTATATTCCAAGTTAAACCAAGGTTAGCACCTGAAGATCTCTTTTCGATCCTCCGATCACTTCCTTTGAAGGCGATCCGAGTCTCAGGGGCTACTGCATACACAACAGGTGCATTCTGTCAACATTACTCCATTGACAAAATTACATCACAAACCTCAAAACCCCTTAGAAGGCTCATGAAGGCCTCATTCAACCTGCTCTTCACGGAGAGAACCTTTTCGGCTACTGTAGCCATTAAGGCACAGTGCTCCTCTGAAACGGATGCCTGTCGTAGCATGTCCGTTAGTGTCTCCGGCACTCCTGGGTCTTCGGACGCCGTTGCTGGAGCACGCCATTCCTTTAAAGGAATCCGCCTACCTGCCTCCAGAATCATCTCCGGTTGTAAGCCGGACAGTACGGGGCCGCCATTCTTGACCCCCAAACCCAGAGTGACAAGAGGCACTGCTACCTCTTGAGCACTTGCGTTGGTTTTCCCTTGAAGAAGAAAGGGTAATGCAGCAGAGTAGCGTAAGTATTTCCCTCAGTTTTTGAGAACCAAGGTATCAATCCAGTAGGAGGCCACGCACGAGTCCCTCGCACCTACACAAACAAATGAATCCTCGCAACCAACGCGATAAGGGGTTGTTAATCCCTACACGGTCACTTACGAGAGTGAGATCTGATAGATATGATAAGATAATATTTTTAGTATTTTTATGATAAAGAGAAATAAAAGATGCAAAGTAAAATAAAAGGCAAAGAAAATAACTAAGTATTAGAAGATTAATATGATGGAAGATAGACCCGGGGGTGATACGTCTCCAACGTATCTATAATTTTTGATTGTTCAATGCTATTATATTATCTGTTTTGGATGTTTATGGGCTTTATTATGCACTTTTATATTATTTTTGGGACTAACTTACTAACCCAGAGCCCAGTGCCAATTTTTGTTTTTTTCCTTGATTTAGAGTATTGCAGAAAAGGAAAATCAAATGGAGTCCAATTGACCTGAAACTTCACGGAACTTATTTTTGGACCAGAAGAAGCCCACGGAGTATCGGAGTTGGACCAGGAGAGTCTCGGGCTGCCCACGAGGGTGGGGGGGCACGCCCACCCCCTGGGCGTGCCCCCTGCCTCATGGACAGCCCGGAGGTCCACCGATGTACTTCTTCCTCCCATATATACCCATATACCCTAAAAACTTCGGGGAGCACAATAGATCGGGAGTTCCGCCACCAGAAGCCTCCGTAGCCACCAAAAACCAATCTAGACCCGTTCTGGCACCCTGTCGGAGGGGGCAATCCCTCTCCGGTGGCCATCTTCATCATCCCGGTGCTCTCCATGACAAGGAGGGAGTAGTTCTCCCTCGGGGCTGAGGGTATGTACCAGTAGCTATGTGTTTGATCTCTCTCTCTCTCTCGTGTTCTTGAGGTGGTACGATCTTGATGTATCGCGAGCTTTGCTATTATAGTTGGATCTTATGATGTTTCTCCCCATCTACTCTCTTGTAATGGATTGAGTTTTCCCTTTGAAGTTATCTTATCGGATTGAGTCTTTAAGGATTTGAGAACACTTGATGTATGTCTTGCGTGGGATAACCGTGGTGACAATGGGTTATTCTATTGATTCACTTGATGTATGTTTTGGTGATCAACTTGCAGGTTCCGCCCATGAACCTATGCATAGGGGTTGGCACATGTTTTCGTCTTGACTCTCCGGTAGAAATTTTGGGGCACTCTTTGAGGTTCTATATGTTGGTTGAATAGATGAATCTGAGATTGTGTGATGCATATCGTATAATCATACCCACAGATACTTGAGGTGGCATTGGAGTATCTAGGTGACATTAGGGTTTTGGTTGATTTGTGTATTAAGGTGTTATTCTAGTACAAACTCTAGGGCTGTTTGTGACACTTATAGCAATAGCCCAATGGATTGATTGGAAAGAATAACTTTGAGGTGGTTTCGTACCCTACCATAATCTCTTCGTTTGTTCTCCGCTATTAGTGACTTTGGAGTGACTCTTTGTTTCATGTTGAGGGATAGTTATGTGATCCAATTATGTTATTATTGTTGAGAGAACTTGCACTAGTGAAAGTATGAACCCTAGGCCTTGTTTCCTAGCATTGCAATACCGTTTACGCTCACTTTTATCATTAGTTACCTTGCTGTTTTTATAATTTCATATTACAAAAACCTTTATCTACCATCCATATACCACTTGTATCACCATCTCTTCGCCGAACTAGTGCACCTATACAATTGACCATTGTATTGGGTGTGTTGGGGACACAAGAGACTCTTTGTTATTTGGTTGTGGGGTTGCTTGAGAGAGACCATCTTCATCCTACGTCTCCTATGGATTGATAAACCTTATGTCATCCACTTGAGGGAAATTTGCTACTGTCCTACAAAACTCTGCACTTGGAGGCCCAACAACTTCTACAAGAAGAAGGTTGTGTAGTAGACATCAGGGGGCCATAGGTTTCACTAGTGGCTTTTCTCAAGAGCATAAGTATTCATGGCGGGTAAACAAATTACTGTTGAGCAATTGACAGAATTGAGCATAGTTATGAGAATATCCAGGTATGATCATGTATATAGGCATCACGTCCGAGACAAGTAGACCGACTCCTGCCTATATCTACTACTATTACTCCACACATCGACCGCTATCCAGCATGCATCTAGAGTATTAAGTTCATAAGAACAGAGTAACGCTTTAAGCAAGATGACATGATGTAGAGGGATAAACTCATGCAATATGATATAAGCCCCATCTTGTTATCCTCGATGGCAACAATACAATACGTGCCTTACTGCCCCTACTGTCACTGGGAAAGGACACCGCAAGATTGAACCCAAAGCTAAGCACTTCTCCCATTGCAAGAAAGATCAATCTAGTAGGCCAAACCAAACTGATAATTCGAAGAGACTTGCAAAGATAACCAATCATACATAAAAGAATTCAGAGAAGATTCGAATATTGCTCATAGATAAACTTGATCATAAACCCACAATTCATTGGTCTCAACAAACACACCGCAAAAGAAGATTACATCGAATAGATCTCCGCAAGAGAGGGGGAGAACTTTTTATTGAGATCCAAAAAGATAGGAGAAGCCATCTAGCTAATAACTATGGACCCGTAGGTCTGAGGTAAACTACTCACACTTCATCGGAGGGGCTATGGTGTTGATGTAGAAGCCCTCCGTGATCGATGCCCCCTCTGGTGATGCTCCGGAACAGGCCCCAAGATGGGATCTCATGGATACAGAAAGTTACGGCGGTGGAATTAGGGTTTTGGCTCCATATCTGGTAGTTTGGGGTACGTAGGTATATATAGGAGGAAGGAGTACATCGGTGGAGCAAGAGGGGGCCCACGAGGGTGGAGGGCGCGCCTGGGGGGGTAGGCGCTCCCCCTACCTCGTGGCCTCCTGGGTGATGTCTTGACGTAGGGTCCAAGTCCTCTGGATCATGTTCGTTCCGAAAATCATGTTCCCGAAGGTTTCATTCTATTTGGATTCAGTTTGATATCGTTTTTCTGCGAAACCCTAAAATAGGCAAAAAAACAACAATTCTGGGTTGGGCCTCCGGTTAATAGGTTAGTCCCAAAAATAATATAAAAGTGTATAATAAAGCCCAATAATGTCCAAAACAGAATATAATATAGCATGGAACAATAAAAAATTATAGATACGTTGGAGACGTATCAAGCATCCCCAAGCTTAATTCGTGCTCGTCCTCGAGTAGGTAAATGATAAAAACAGAATTTTTGATGTGGAATGCTACTTGGCATAATTTCAATGTAATTCTCTTAATTGTGGTATGAATATTCAGATCCGAAAGATTCAAGACAAAAGTTTAATATTGACATAGAAATAATAATACTTCATGCATACTAACTAAGCAATTATGTCTCTTCAAAATAACATGGCCAAAGAAAGTTATCCCTACAAAATCATATAGTCTGGCTATGCTCCATCTTCATCACACAAAGTATTCAAATCATGCACAACCCCGATGAAAAGCCAAGCAATTGTTTCATACTTTTAATGTTCTCAAACTTTTTCAATCTTCACGCAATACATGAGCGTGAGCCATGGACATAGCACTATAGGTGGAATAGAATGGTGGTTGTGGAGAAGACAAAAAGGGAGAAGATAGTCTCACATCAACTAGGCGTATCAACGGGCTATGGAGATGCCCATCAATAGATATCAATGTGAGTGAGTAGGGATTGCCATGCAACGGATGCACTAGAGCTATAAGTATATGAAAGTTCAACAAAAAGAAACTAAGTGGGTGTGCATCCAACTTGCTTGCTCACGAATACCTAGGGCATTTTGAGGAAGCCCATCATTGGAATATACAAGCCAAGTTCTATAATGAAAAATTCCCACTAGTATATGAAAGTGATAACATAGGAGACTCTCTATTATGAAGATCAAGGTGCTACTTTGAAGCACAAGTGTGGAAAAAGGATAGTAGTACTGCCCCTTTTTATTTATTTATTATTATTTTTTTGGCCTTATTTTTTTTGGCCTTTCTTTTTTTGTTGGGACAATACTCTGTGAATGATGATGATCACACTTCTATTTATTTACAACTCAATGATTACAACTCGATACTAGAACAAAGTATGACTTTATATGAATGCCTCCGGCGGTGTACCAGGATAGCAATGATGCATGAGTGAATTATATGAAAGAATTATGAATGGTGGCTTTGCCACAACTAAAATGTCAACTACATGATCATGCAAAGCAATATGACAATGATGGAGCATGTCATAGTAAACGGAACGGTGGAAAGTTGCATGGCAATATATCACGGAAAGGCTATGGAAATGCCATGATAGGTAGGTATGGTGGTTGTTTTGAGGAAGGTATATGGTGGGTGTATGATACTGGCAAAAGGTGCGCCGCATTAGAGAGGCTAGCAATGGTGGAAGGGTGAGAGTGCGTATAATCCATGGACTCAACATTAGTCATAAAGAACTCACATACTTATTGCAAAAATCTATTAGTTATCGAAGCAAAGTACTATGCGCATGCTCCTAGGGGGATAGATTGGTAGGAAAAGACCATCGCTCGTACCCGACCGCCACTCATAAGGAGGACAATCAATAAATACATCATGCTCCGACTTCTTAACATAATGGTTCACCATACGTGCATGTTACGGGAATCACAAACTTCAACACAAGCATTTCTCAAATTCACAACTACTCAACTAGCACGACTGTAATATCACCATCTCCATATCTCAAAGAAATTATCAAGTTTCAAACTTCTCATAGTATTCAACACACTCATAAGAAAATTTTATTATTAATCTTGAATGCCTAAAATAATTAAAGCAAATTACCATGCTATTTTGCAGGACTCTCAAAATAATCTAAGTGAAGCATGAGAGAACAATGGTTTCTATAAAACAAATCTACCACCGTGCTCTAAAAGATATAAGTGAAGTACTAGAGCAAAAACTATATAACTCAAAAGATATAAGTGAAGCACATAGAGTATTCTAATAATTTCCGAATCATGTGTGTCTCTCTCAAAAATGTGTGTGCAGCAAGGATTATTGTGGAAAACTAACATATAAAGGCTCAAATAATACAAGACGCTCCAAGCAAAACACATATCATCTTTTAGGTGTCCTTATATTATCTTGGGGTGCCATGGGAATCCCCAAGCTTAGGCCCTTTCCACTCCTTGTTCCATAATCTATCAAATCTTTACCCAAAACTTGAAAACTTCACAACACAAAACTTAAAGTAGAAAATCTCGTGAGCTCCATTAGCGAAAGAAAGCAAAACACCACTTCAAGGTACTGTAATGAACTCATTATTTATCTATATTGGTGTTAAAACTACTGTATTCCAACTTCTCTATGGTTTATAAACTATATTACTAGTCATAGATTCATCAAAATAAGCAAACAACACACGAAAAACAGAATCTGTCAAAAACAGAACAGTCTGTAGTAATCTGTAGCTAACGCAAGATCTGGAACCCCAAAAATTATAAAATAAATTTCTGGACGTGAGCAATTTATCTATTAATCATTTAAAAAAATAATTAACTAAATATCACTTTCCAAATAAAAGTGGCATCAGTTCTCGTGAGCGCTAGAGTTTCTGTTTTTTACAGCAAGATTAAAAAGACTTTCCCCAAGTCTTCCCAACGGTTCTACTTGGCACAAACACTAATTAAACACAAAAAACACAACCAAAACAGAGGCTAGATAAATTATTTATTACTAAACAGGAGCAAAAAGCAAGGGATTAAAATAAAATTGGGTTGCCTCCCAACAAGCATTATTGTTTAACGCCCCTAGCTAGGCATAAAAACAAGGATAGATCTTGGTATTGCCATCTTTGGAAGGCAATCCATAAGTGGCTCTCATAATAGATTCATAAGGTAATTTAATTTTCTTTATAGGGAAGTGTTCCATGCCTTTCCTTAACGGAAATTGGAATCTAATATTCCCTTCCTTCATATCAATAATTGCACCAATCGTTCTAAGGAAAGGTCTACCAAGAATAATGGGACATGAAGGATTGTAATCTATGTCAAGAACAATAAAATCTACGGGCACATAATTCTTATTTGTAATAATAAGAACATCATTAATTCTTTCCATAGGTTTCTTAATGGTGGAATCCGCAAGGTGCAAGTTTAAAGAGCAATCATCAAAATCACGGAAACCTAACAAATCACACAAAGTCTTTGGAATCGTGGAAACACTAGCACCCAAACCACACAAAGCAGAGCATTCATGATCTTTAATTTTAATTTTAATAGTAGGTTCCCACTCATCATAAAGTTTTCTAGGGATAGAAACTTCCAACTCAAGTTTTTCTTCATAAGATTGCATCAAAGCATCAACGATATGTTTAGTAAAAGCTTTATTTTGACTATAAGCATGAGGAGAATTTAGCACGGATTGCAACAAGGAAATACAATCTATCAAAGAGCAATTATCATAATTAAATTCCTTGAAATCCAAAATAGTGGGTTCATTAATATTTAAAGTTTTGATTTTTTCAATCCCACTTTTAACAATTTTTGTTGGAAATATGCCCTAGAGGCAATAATAAAAGCATTATTATTATATTTCCTTGTTCATGATAATTGTCTTTATTCATGCTATAATTGTGTTATCCGGAAATCGTAATACATGTGTGAATAATAGACACCAACATGTCCCTGGTAAGCCTCTAGTTGACTAGCTCGTTGATCAACAGATAGTCATGGTTTCCTAACTATGGACATTGGATGTCATTGATAACGAGATCACATCATTAGGAGAATGATGTGATGGACAAGACCCAATCCTAAACATAGCATAAGATCGTATAGTTCGTTTGCTAGAGTTTTTCCAATGTCAAGTATCTTTTCCTTAGACCATGAGATCGTGTAACTCTCGGATACCGTAGGAGTGCTTTGGGTGTACCAAACGTCACAACGTAACTGGGTGACTATAAAGGTATACTACGGGTATCTCCGAAAGTGTCTGTTGGGTTGACACGGATCAAGACTGGGATTTGTCACTCCGTATGACGGAGAGGTATCACTGGGCCCACTCGGTAATACATCATCATTATGAGCTCAAAGTGACCAAGTGTTTGGTCACGGGATCATGCATTACAGTACGAGTAAAGTGACTTGCCGGTAACGAGATTGAACGAGGTATTGGGATACCGACGATCGAATCTCGAGCAAGTAGCATACCGATTGACAAAGGGAATTGTATATGGGGTTGCTTGAATCCTCGACATCGTGGTTCATCCGATGAGATCATCGAGGAGCATGTGGGAGCCAACATGGGTATCCAGATCCCGCTGTTGGTTATTGACCGGAGAGCGATCTCGGTCATGTCTACATGTCTCCCGAACCCGTAGGGTCTACACACTTAAGGTTCGGTGATGCTAGGGTTGTAGGGATATGTATATGCAGTAACACGAATGTTGTTTGGAGTCCCGGATGAGATCCCGGACGTCACGAGGAGTTCCAGAATGGTCCGGAGGTAAAGAATTATATATAGGAAGTGCTATTTCGGCCATCGGGACAAGTTTCGGGGTCACCGGTATTGTACCGGGACCACCGGAAGGGTCCCGGGGGTCCGCCGGGTGGGGCCACCTGCCCCGGGGGCCACATGGGCTGTAGGGGGTGCGCCATGGCCTGTATGGGCCAAGGGCACCAGCCCCAAGAGGCCCATGCGCCTAGGGTTCAAGAAGGGAAGAGTCCCAAAGGGGGAAGGCACCTCCTAGATGCCTTGGGGAGGAGGGATTCCTCCCTTGGCCGCCGCCCCCCTTGGAGAGTGGATCTCCTAGGGCCGGCGCCCCCCCTAGGCCCCCCTATATATAGTGGGGAGATGGAGGACTTCTAAACCCATGCCTTTGGTGCCTCCCTCTCCCTCTCCAACACCTCCTCCTCCTCCATAGAGCTTGGCGAAGCCCTGCCGGAGTACTGCAGCTCCACCACCACCACGCCGTCGTGCTGCTGCTGGAGCCATCTTCCTCAACCTCTCCTTCCCCTTGCTGGATCAAGAAGAAGGAGACGTTACGCTGACCGTACGTGTGTTAAACGCGGAGGTGCCGTCCGTTCGATGCTAGGATCTCCGGTGATTTGGATCACTCGAGTACGCCTTCCTCATCCCCGTTCTTTGAACGCTTCCGCGCGTGATCTACAAAGGTATGTAGATGCAATCCAATCACTTGTTGCTAGATGAACTCCTAGATGGATCTTGGTGAAACCGTAGGAAATTTTTTGTTTTCTGCAACGTTCCCCAACAGTGGCATCATGAGCTAGGTCTATGCGTAGTTCTCTTGCACGAGTAGAACACAAATTTGTTGTGGGCGTAGATGTTGTCAACTTTCTTGCCGCTACTAGTCTTATCTTGCTTCAGCGGTATTGTGGGATGAAGCGGCCCGGACCAACCTTACACGTACGCTTATGTGAGACCGGTTCCACCGACTAACATGCACTAGTTGCATAAGGTGGCTGGCGGGTGTCTGTCTCTCCCACTTTAGTTGGAGCGGATTCGATGAAAAGGGTCCTTATGAAGGGTAAATAGAAGTTGACAAATCACGTTGTGGCTTTCACGTAGGTAAGAAAACGTTCTTGCTAGAACCCTATTTCAGCCACGTAAAACTTGCAACAACAATTAGAGGACGTCTAACTTGTTTTTGCAGCAAGTGCTTTGTGCTATGATATGGCCAAAGTTGTGATGAATGATGAATGATATATATGTGATGTATGAGATGTTCATGCTATTGTAATAGGAATCACGACTTGCATGTTGATGAGTATGACAACGGGCAGGAGCCATAGGAGTTGTCTTTATTTTTTTTGTATGACCTGCGTGTCATTGAGAAACGCCATGTAAATTACTTTACTTTATTGCTAAACGCGTTAGCCTTAGTAGTAGTTGTAATAGTTGGCGAGCAACTTCATGGAGACACGATGATGGAGATCATGATGATGGAGATCATGGTGTAATGCCGGTGACAAGATGATCATGGAGCCCCAAGATGGAGATCAAAGGAGCTATGTGATATTGGCCATATCATGTCACTATTATTATTTGATTGCATGTGATGTTTATCATGTTTTGCATCTTGTTTACTTAGAACGACGGTAGTAAATAAGATGATCCCTCATAATAATTTCAAGAAAGTGTTCCCCCTAACTGTGCATCGTTGCGATAGTACGTTGCTTCGAAGCACCACGTGATGATCAGGTGTTAGATTCTAACGTTCACATACAACGGGTGTAAGACAGATTTACACATGCAAACACTTAGGTTGACTTGACGAGCCTAGCATGTACAGACATGGCCTCGGAACACAAAAGACTGAAAGGTCGAGCATGAGTCGTATAGAAGATACGATCAACATGAAGATGTTCACCGATGTTGACTAGTCCGTCTCACGTGATGATCGGACACGGCCTAGTTAACTCGGATCATGTTATACTTAGATGACTGGAGGGATGTCTATCTAAGTGGGAGTTCATTGAATAATTTGATTAGATGAACTTAATTATCATGAACTTAGTCTAAAAATGTTTACAATATGTCTTGTAGATCAAATGGCCAACGTAGTCCTCAACTTCAATGCGTTCCTAGAGAAAACCAAGCTGAAAGACAATGGCAGCAACTATACGGACTGGGTCCGGAACCTGAGGATCATCCTCATAGCTGCCAAGAAAGATTATGTCCTACAAGCACCGCTAGGTGACCCACCCGTCCCACAGAACCAAGATGTTATGAACGCTTGGCAGACACGTGCTGATGATTACTCCCTCATTCAGTGCGGCATGCTTTACAGCTTAGAACCGGGGCTCCAAAAACGTTTTGAGAGACACGGAGCATACGAGATGTTCGAAGAGCTGAAAATGGTTTTCCAAGCTCATGCCCGGGTCGAGAGATATGAAGTCTCCGACAAGTTCTTCAGCTGTAAGATGGAGGAAAATAGTTCTGTCAGTGAGCACATACTCACAATGTCTGGGTTACATAACCGCTTGACTCTGCTGGGAGTTAATCTCCCGGATGACGCGGTCATTGACAGAATCCTCCAGTCGCTTCCACCAAGCTACAAGAGCTTTGTGATGAACTTCAATATGCAGGGGATGGAAAAGACCATTCCTGAGGTATTTGCAATGCTGAAATCAGCAGAGGTAGAAGTCAAAAAGGAACATCAAGTGTTGATGGTGAATAAAACCACTAAGTTCAAGAAAGGCAAGGGTAAGAAGAACTTCAAGAAGGACGGCAAGGGATTTGCCGCGCCCAGCAAGCAAGCTGCCGGGAAGAAGCCAAAGAATGGACCCAAGCCCGAGACTGAGTGCTTTTATTGCAAGGGAAGTGGTCACTGGAAGCGGAACTGCCCCAAATACTTAGCGGACAAGAAGGCCGGCAAAACAAAAGGTATATGTGATATACATGTAATTGATGTGTACCTTACCAGTATTCGTAGTAGCTCCTGGGTATTTGATACCGGTGCGGTTGCTCATATTTGTAACTCAAAGCAGGAGCTGCGGAATAAGCGGAGACTGGCAAAGGACGAGGTGACGATGCGCGTCGGGAATGGTTCCAAGGTCAATGTGACCGCCGTCGGCACGCTACCTCTACATTTGCCTTCAGGATTAGTTTTAAACCTTAATAATTGTTATTTAGTGCCAGCTTTGAGCATGAACATTGTATCAGGATCTCGTTTAATTCGAGGTGGCTACTCATTTAAATCCGAGAATAATGGTTGTTCTATTTATATGAGAGATATGTTTTATGGTCATGCTCCGATGTTGAATGGTTTATTCTTAATGAATCTCGAGCATAATACTACACATGTTCATAGTGTGAGTACCAAAAGATGTAAGATTGATAATGATAGCTCCACATACTTGTGGCACTGCCGCCTTGGTCACATAGGTGTCAAACGCATGAAGAAGCTCCATGCTGATGGACTTTTAGAGTCTCTTGATTACGAATCATTTGACACGTGCCAACCATGCCTCATGGGTAAAATGACCAAGACTCCGTTCTCAGGAACAATGGAGCGAGCAACCAACTTATTGGAAATCATACATACTGATGTGTGTGGTCCAATGAGTGTTGAGGCTCGCGGTGGCTATCGTTATGTTCTCACCCTCACTGATGACTTGAGTAGATATGGGTATGTCTACTTAATGAAACACAAGTCTGAGACCTTTGAAAAGTTCAAGGAATTTCAGAGTGAGGTTGAAAATCAACGTGACAGGAAAATCAAGTTCCTGCGATCAGATCGTGGAGGAGAATACTTGAGTCACGAGTTTGGCACACACTTAAGAAAATGTGGAATAGTTTCACAACTCACGCCGCCTGGAACACCTCAGCGTAATGGTGTGTCCGAACGTCGTAATCGCACTCTATTGGACATGGTGTGATCTATGATGTCTCTTACCGATTTACTGTTATCTTTTTGGGGCTATGCTTTAGAGACTGCCGCATTCACTTTAAATAGGGCTCCATCGAAATCCGTTGAGACGACACCGTATGAATTATGGTTTGGGAAGAAACCTAAGATGTCGTTTCTAAAAGTTTGGGGATGCAATGCTTATGTCAAGAAACTTCAACCTGAAAAGCTCGAACCCAAGTCGGAAAAATGCGTCTTCATAGGATACCCTAAAGAAACTATTGGGTATACCTTCTACCTCAGATCCAAAGGCAAGATCTTTGTCGCCAAGAATGGATCCTTTCTAGAGAAGGAGTTTCTCTCGAAAGAAGTAAGTGGGAGTAAAGTAGAACTTGATGAAGTATTACCTCTTGAACCGGAAAATGGCGCAACTCAAGAAAATGTTCCTAAGGTGCCTGCACCGACTAGAGGGGAAGTTAATGATGATGATCATGAAACTTCAGATCAAGTTGCTACTGAACGTCGTAGGTCCACAAGGACACGTTCCGCACCAGAATGGTACGGCAACCCTGTCTTGGAAATCATGTTGTTAGACGACAGTGAACCTTCGAACTATGAAGAAGCGATGGCGGGCCCGGATTCCGACAAATGGCTAGAAGCCATGAAATCCGAGATAGGATCCATGTATGAAAAAAGTATGGACTTTGACTGACTTGCCCGTTGAGCGGCGAGCCATAGAAAATAAATGGATCTTTAAGAAGAAGACAGACACGGATGGTAATGTAACCATCTATAAAGCTCGGCTTGTCGCTAAGGGTTATCGACAAGTTCAAGGGATTGACTACGATGAGACTTTCTCACCGGTAGCGAAGCTGAAGTCCGTCCGAATCATGTTAGCGATAGCCGCATTCTATGATTATGAAATATGGCAAATGGATGTCAAAACGGCATTCCTTAATGGTTTCCTTAAGGAAGAATTGTATATGATGCAGCTGGAAGGTTTTGTCGATCCTAAGAATGCTAACAAGGTGTGCAGGCTCCAATGCTCGATTTATGGGCTGGTGCAAGCATCTCGGAGTTGGAACATTCTCTTTGATGAGATGATCAAAGCGTTTGGGTTTACACAGACTTATGGAGAAGCCTGCGTTTACAAGAAAGTGAGTGGGAGCTTTGTAGCATTTCTCATATTATATGTAGATGACATACTTTTGATGGGAAATGATATAGAACTCTTGGACGGCATTAAGGCCTAATTGAATAAGAGTTTTCAATGAAGGACCTTGGAGAAGCTGCTTATATATTAGGCATCAAGATCTATAGAGATAGATCGAGATGCCTCATAGGTCTTTCACAAAGCACATGCCTTGATAAGATATTGAAGAAGTTCAATATGGATCAGTCTAAGAAGGGGTTCTTGCCTGTGTTACAAGGTGTGAAATTGAGCTCAGCTCAATGTCCGACCACGGCAGAAGATATAGAAGAGATGAGTGTCATCCCCTATGCCTCAGCCATAGGTTCTATTATGTATGCCATGCTGTGTACCAGACCTGATGTAAACCTTGCCGTAAGTTTGGTAGGAAGGTACCAAAGTAATCCCGGCAAGGAACACTGGACAGCGGTCAAGAATATCCTAAATTACCTGAAAAGGACTAAGGAAATGTTTCTCGTTTATGGAGGTGATGAAGAGCTCGTCGTAAAGGGTTACGTCGACGCTAGCTTCGACACAGATCTGGATGACTCAAAGTCACAAACCGGATACGTGTATATTTTGAATGGTGGGGCAGTAAGCTGGTGCAGTTGCAAGCAAAGCATCGTGGCGGGATCTACATGTGAAGCGGAGTACATGGCAGCCTCGGAGGCAGCACATGAAGCAATTTGGGTGAAGGAGTTCATCACCGACCTAGGAGTCATACCCAATGCGTCGGGCCGATCAAGCTCTTCTGTGACAACACTGGAGCTATGGCTCTTGCCAAGGAGCCCAGGTTTCACAAGAAGACCAGGCACATCAAGCGTCGCTTCAACTCCATTCGTGAAAATGTTCAAGATGGAGACATAGATATTTGTAAAGTACATACGGACCTGAATGTAGCAGATCCGTTGACTAAACCTCTCCCTAGAGCAAAACATGATCAACACCAGAATTCCATGGGTGTTCGATTCATCACAATGTAACTAGATTATTGACTCTAGTGCAAGTGGGAGACTGTTGGAAATATGCCCTAGAGGCAATAATAAAAGCATTATTATTATATTTCCTTGTTCATGATAATTGTCTTTATTCATGCTATAATTGTGTTATCCGGAAATCGTAATACATGTGTGAATAATAGACACCAACATGTCCCTGGTAAGCCTCTAGTTGACAAGCTCGTTGATCAACAGATAGTCATGGTTTCCTGACTATGGACATTGGATGTCATTGATAACGAGATCACATCATTAGGAGAATGATGTGATGGACAAGACCCAATCCTAAACATAGCATAAGATCGTATAGTTCGTTTGCTAGAGTTTTTCCAATGTCAAGTATATTTTCCTTAGACCATGAGATCGTGTAACTCCCGGATACCGTAGGAGTGCTTTGGGTGTACCAAACATCACAACGTAAACGGGTGACTATAAAGGTATACTACGGGTATCTCCGAAAGTGTCTGTTGGGTTGACACGGATCAAGACTGGGATTTGTCACTCCGTATGACGGAGAGGTATCACTGGGCCCACTCGGTAATACATCATCATTATGAGCTCAAAGTGACCAAGTGTCTCGTCACGGGATCATGCATTACGGTACGAGTAAATTGACTTGCCGGTAACGAGATTGAACGAGGTATTGGGATACCGACGATCGAATCTCGGGCAAGTAGCATAACGATTGACAAAGGGAATTGTATACGGGGTTGCTTGAATCCTCAACATCGTGGTTCATCCGATGAGATCATTGAGGAGCATGTAGGAGCCAACATGGGTATCCAGATCCCGCTGTTGGTTATTGACCGGAGAGCGATCTCGGTCATGTCTACATGTCTCCCGAACCCGTAGGGTCTACACACTTAAGGTTCGGTGACGCTAGGGTTGTAGGGATATGTATATGCAGTAACCCAAATGTTGTTCGGAGTCCCGGATGAGATCCTGGACGTCACGAGGAGTTCCGGAATGGTCCGGTGGTAAAGAATTATATATAGGAAGTGCTATTTCGGCCATCGGGACAAGTTTCGGGGTCACCGGTATTGTACCGGGACCACCGGAAGGGTCCCGGGGGTCCGCCGGGTGGGGCCACCTGTCCCGGGGGCCACATGGGCTGTAGGGGGTGCGCCTTGGCCTGTATGGGCCAAGGGAACCAGCCCCAAGAGGCCCATGCGCCCAGGGTTCAAGAAGGGAAGAGTCCCAAAGGGGGAAGGCACCTTCTAGGTGCCTTGGGGAGGAGGGATTCCTCCCTTGGCCGCCGCCCCCCTAGGAGATTGGATCTCCTAGGGCCGGCGCCCCCTCCCCCTAGGCCCCCCTATATATAGTGGGGAGATGGAGGACTTCTAAACCCACGCCTTTGGTGCCTCCCTCTCCCTCTCCAACACCTCCTCCTCCTCCATAGAGCTTGGCGAAGCCCTGCCAGAGTACTGCAGCTCCACCACCACCACGCCGTCGTGCTGCTGCTGGAGCCATCTTCCTCAACCTCTCCTTCCCCTTGCTGGATCAAGAAGAAGGAGACGTTACGCTGACCGTACGTGTGTTCAACGCGGAGGCGCCGTCCGTTCGGCGCTAGGATCTCCGGTGATTTGGATCACGTCGAATACGCCTTCCTCATCCCCGTTCTTTGAACGCTTCCGCGCGTGATCTACAAAGGTATGTAGATGAAATCCATTCACTCGTTGCTAGATGAACTCCTAGATGGATCTTGGTGAAACCGTAGGAAATTTTTTGTTTTCTGCAACGTTCCCCAACAATTTTAGCATCAAGATCTAAAGACTCTGAATTCTTGGAACGCCGTCTAGGTAAAGGTGGATCATATTCAGTCCCATCATTATCAAGATTCATATTGCAAAACAAAGAGTTAATAGGGGACACATCAATAACTTTTAGATCTTGATCTTTATCTTCCAGAAAATTTTCCGGGTTAGCGGCCATCTTATTAACTAAGGTGGCCTTCTTATCCGAAACTTCAGCTATTAACTTTTCAAGATAAGCAATCTGAGATTTCAAACCATCAAATTCTTTAGACATATCATCGAGCTCTTTATTCATATAACCCATAAAACCTTTTTGTTCTTTAAGCTCACTTCTAAAGATGCTATTATGCTCAAATTGTAAAACCATAAAACTCCTGACATTGCTTTCGATCTCTTCTAACCTTTTAAGGTGAAGATCACCAAATCTAGGTAAAGCCATCATGACAAGCAAGCAATCCAACACGGAAGCAAACAAGAAACGGGTAAAAAGAGGTGAATAGAGAAAGAGAGGGAGGACGGAGAGAGAGAGAGAGAGAGAGGGCGAATAAAACGACAAGGGTGAAGTGGGAGAGAGGAAAACGAGAGGCAAATGGAAAATAATGTAATGCGGGAGATAAGGGTTTGTGATGGGTACTTTGTATGTTGACTTTTGCGTAGACCTCCCCGGCAACGGTGCCAGAAATCCTTCTTGCTACCTCTTGAGCACTTGTGTTGGTTTTCCCTTGAAGAGGAAAGGGTGATGCAACAGAGTAGCGTAAGTATTTCCCTCAGTTTTTGAGAACCAAGGTATCAATCCAGTAGGAGGCCACACACGAGTCCCTCGCACCTACACAAACAAATAAATCCTCGCAACCAACGCGATAAGGGGTTGTCAATCCCTACACCGTCACTTACGAGAGTGAGATCTGATAGATATGATAAGATAATATTTTTGGTATTTTTATGATAAAGAGAAATAAAAGATGCAAAGTAAAATAAAAGGCAAAGAAAATAACTAAGTATTAGAAGATTAATATGATGGAAGATAGACCTGGGGGCCATAGGTTTCACTAGTGGCTTCTCTCAAGAGCATAAGTATTCATGGTGGGTAAACAAATTACTGTTGAGCAATTGACGGAATTGAGCATAGTTATGAGAATATCTAGGTATGATCATGTATATAGGCATCACGTCCGAGACAAGTAGACCGACTCCTGCCTGCATCAACTACTATTACTCCATACATTGACCGCTATCCAGCATGCATCTAGAGTATTAAGCTCATAAGAACAGAGTAACGCTTTAAGCAAGATGACATGATGTAGAGGGATAAACTCGTGCAATATGATATAAACCCCATCTTGTTATCCTCGATGGAAACAATACAATACGTGCCTTGTTGCCCCTACTATCACTGGGAAAGGACACCTCAAGATTGAACCCAAAGCTAAGCACTTCTCCCATTGCAAGAAAGATCAATCTAGTAGGCCAAACCAATCTGATAATTCTAAGAGACTTGCAAAGATAACCAATCATACATAAAAGAATTCATAGAATATTCAAATATTGCTCATAGATAAACTTGATCATAAACCCACAATTCATCTGTCTCAACAAACACACCGCAAAAGAAGATTACATCGAATAGATCTCCACAAGAGAGGGGGAGAACTTTGTATTGAGATCCAAAAAGAGAGAAGAAGCCATCTAGCTAATAACTATGGACCCGTAGGTCTGAGTTAAACTACTCACACTTCATCGGAGGGGCTATGGTGTTGATGTAGAAGCCCTCCGTAATCGATGCCCCTCCAGCGGAGCTCCGGAACATGCCCCAATATGGGATCTCATGGATACAGAAAGTTACGGCGGTGGAATTAGGGTTTTGGCTCCGTATCTGATAGTTTGGGGGTACGTAGGTATATATAGGAGGAATGAGTATGGCAGTGGAGAAACAGGGGGGCCACGAGGGTGGAGGGCGCGCCTGGGGGGGGGGGGGGTAGGCGTGCCCCTACCTCGTGACCTCCTGGTTGATGTCTTGACATAGGGTCCAAGTCCTCTGGATCATGTTCGTTCCGAAAATCACGTTCCCGAAGTTTCATTCCGTTTGGACTCCGTTTGATATTCTTTTTCTGCGAAACCCTAAAATAGGCAAAAAAAACAGCAATTCTGGGCTGAGCCTCCGGTTAATAGGTTAGTCGCAAAAATAATATGAAAGTGTATAATAAAGCCCAATAATGTCCAAAACAGAATATAATATAGCATGGAACAATCAAAAATTATAGATACGTTGGAGACGTATCAGGCACAACCTTCGGGTAACTCCTTCCTCGTTTCCTTTGCTACTTGCCGGACGGGAGGGGCCCTCTGGGACGACACCTCAAGATCATCCGCCCTATTGGGCGAGGAGGCCGGAGAAGGCGTGTCACTCTCCATCATCTCTGGAAGAAGGTCTGTAGGATCGAAAGTATGCCTAGAGGGGGGGGGTGATTAGACTACTTGACCAAATAAAAATCCAGCCTTTTCCCAATTTTAGTTCTTGGCAGATTTTAGCTATCTTAGCACAAGTCAAGCAATCTCCACACAATTCAAGCAAGCATGCAAAAGAGTATATGAGCAGCGGAAAGTAAAGCATGCAACTTGCAAGAATTTAAAGGGAAGGGTTTGGAGGATTCAAATGCAATTGGAGACACAGATGTTTTTGTCGTGGTTCCGATAGGTGGTGCTATCGTACATCCACGTTGATGGAGACTTCAACCCACGGAGGGTAACGGTTGCGCGAGTCCACGGAGGGCTCCACCCACGAAGGGTCCACGAAGAAGCAACCTTGTCTATTCCATCACGGCCGTCGCCCACGAAGGACTTGCCTCACTAGCGGTAGATCTTCACAAAGTAGGCGATCTCCTTGCCCTTACAAACTCCTTGGTTCAACTCCACAATCTTGTCGGAGGCTCCCAAGTGACACCTAGCCAATCTAGGAGACACCACTCTCCAAGAAGTAACACATGGTGTGTTGATGATGAACTCCTTGCTCTTGTGCTTCAAATGATAGTCTCCCCAACACTCAACTCTCTCTCACAGGATTTGGATTTGGTGGAAAGAAGATTTGAGTGGAAAGCAACTTGGGGAAGGCTAGAGATCAAGATTCATATGGTTGGAATGGAATATCTTGACCTCAACACAAGTGTAGGTGGTTCTCTCTCAGAAAATGTGTATTGGAAGTGTAGGTATGTTCTGATGGCTCTCTCCACGAATGAAGAGTGGGTGGAGGGGTATATATAGACTCCACACAAAGTCTAACCGTTACACACAATTTGCCAAACTCGGTGGGACCGAATGGTTAAACTCGGTCGGACCGATTCAGCAAACCTGGTGACCGTTAGGATTTTCGGTGGGACTGAGATGCAACTCTGTAGGACCAATATGGTTAGGGTTAGGGCATAACGTAATCTCGGTGTGACCGATTACACAAACTCGGTGGGACCGATTTTGGTAATAAGCTAACCAGAGAGTTGGTCAGGTAAACTCGATGGGACCGATTCGCTCATCTCGGTGAGACCGAAGTGTTACAAAAGGGAAACAGAGAGTTTACATTGCAATCTCGGTGGGACCGATCACTCATCTTGATAAGACCGAAACGTTACAAAGGGAAACAGAGAGATTACAATCCCATCTCGGTGAGACCGAGATCCGTATCGGTGAGACTGATTTGCCTAGGGTTTGTGGCAGCGGCTATGAAATTTGACTCTCGGTGGCGCCGGATAGAAAGAATCGGTGGGGCCGAGTTTGACTTTTGGTTTAGGTCATATGTGGATGTGGGAGGGTAGTTGAGGATTTTGGAGCATATCACTAAGCATTTTTAGCAAGCAAGCCATTAAGCAACGCCTCATCCCTCCTTGATAGTATTGGCTTTTCCTATAGACTCAATGTGATCTTGGATCACTAAAATATAAAATTTAGAGTCTTGAGCTTCAAGCTTGAGCCAAACTTTTTGTCCTTAGAATTTTGAGGGATCCACTTTCCTCATCCATGCCATGCCATTCATTGAGCTTTTCCTGAAATATTAATCTTGGAATAATGTTAGCTCAATGAGCTATATGTTGTTAGGAATTACCAAAACCACCCAGGGATAGTTGCACTTTCAATCTCCCCCTTTTTGGTAATTGATGACAACATATAGATCAAAGCTTCGACATATGATAATAAGAGTGAAAGATATTGTCGCTTTGAGAAGTATGTGAAAAGTAAGAGCTCCCCCTAAATTTGTGCATATCTTAAGATTTGCTTTGGACTGCAAATGCACAATGAGTTAGGATCATGGGTTACTCTTCCATGTCACATACATCTTGGTGGAGCGCTCAAAATAATAAAGATTGAATACATGCACTCATCAACAAGCAAAGTGAATGATCATATAAGGATAAGTAAGATAATATCATCTAACAAGCATAAGTGTAGCTTATGATCAACCACATGATCATCAATGTCTCACAAATAATAGCATAGTATCTCAAGCAATCAAAAGACAAACAAAGTTCAACCACCAAAGCAAGAGAGAATAAAAAGTAACGCTCTCTCTCGAAGCCTATGATCTATACATGTTTCTCCCCCTTTGGTAACAAGTTACCAAAAAGTTCCTAGAAAATGCATAGTACTATGTCGTCTCTCAGGCTTGGTCTTCAGTTGGTGGTGTCTGGATAACTCCAAGAACGAAGGCTTCAGTCGAAGTAGATGGAGCTGCTGGGGTAGGTGCTGGAGCTGGTGGCACTGGTGCAGATGAAGTGGCTCTAGTGTCTGGTACTGGTACTGCAGTTGATCTCTGAGCTTGAGGCACTCTGGCAAATGCATCAGTGGTTGTTCTGCCCTTCCTATCCTGCATGTCATCCTGTAGCTGCTCCACAACTGACTGAATCTCAGTTACTTTCACATCCAAGTCATAGAATTTTTGCTCCACGATTCTTTCCAAGCTCTCCTGGTTTTGAGTCAGGGTGGCCAGTCCTTTCTCTATCCTTAGAGTGGATGCAATCAAGTAGCCAAGCTGATCTTGCTTGCTTTTAAGAAGATACTGAGATGCCTCCTCCTGGGTTGGCATCTTTGCAGCTTTTTCTGTTTTTGCCTTCTCTCTCTTGGCTTGTGCTTGTACTGAGGATGGTTCATCTTCATCCATAACCACTTGGTTGTCCTCAAAGTCGGGATAGAGAACAAAGTGTTCCTTATCCAACATATATTTTCCTGTGCCCATCTTTGAGTTAATCAACTCCTGAATTTGTGGGGCATATCCACAACTTCTCTTTTGGTCTGCTGCTGTCTTCTTGATAGTCTCAACCATGAGGCTCATGACCTTGAATTTCTGTGGCACATCAAAAATGTGTAGCAAATTAATTGCATGCCCTCTGATCATGTTGTGGTCACATGACTTGGGCAAAAGAGTGTGCCTTAGGATCCAGTTGATCGTTGGCAGTCCTGACAGAAGAAAATGGACTGACCCAAACTTGAAAGTCTCAAGAGCTTTGTCTGGGATCTCCTTGTACATCTGTGACATAGAATTGTGATCCATCTTTTTCTTGGCATAAACATCCAAGTCATCTTCACTTTCCTTTGGGGCATTGATCAGATTGGCCCATTCCTCAATAGTTGATTGGTATCTCGTTCCTTCAGACATCCAAACTATTCTGCCATCTGGATAGAAATGTGCTGTGGAGTAGAATTGCATAATGAGCTCACCATTCCAGTTTGTGAGCTTCTGCCCAACAAAGTCTGCAACTCCACACACACTGAAGCTGTCATACACCCAAGATAGTGTTCTTCATTCTCCTTCATGTAGGTCCAGTCGACCCATCTCATGTCACACACTATGGGCTTCTTGTCAAGCAACACTGTCTCATAGAAGTCCTGCTGTTCCTTTGTGTGGAACCTGTAATCAACAGCAGTCCTTCTCCTGGTGCCATATGGATCTGGCTCTCTCCATAGCCTCAACACTGAGTCTCTCCTAATCTTCATGTTCTCAGCCATAGGATGAGCATCATTGTGGTCTGGAATCTTGGGTTTGAGCTTCCTCATGACTTGTCCTTCATCATCTTCATCAGCAGCAACTTCAGGCACTGGGGCCTTGTTCTTCTCAGCAGCTGGTATACTCCTGGTATTCCTCTTAGGTGCACTCTTGGGCTTGGAGGCTGCTTTGGGTGCTTCTTTGGGCTTTGATGTTGCAGCCCCTGACTTTATAGCATCACCCATCAGCTTTTGTGCCTTGGGTGCTGGTGCAGCAACCTCTTCTTCCTCTTCCTCTTCAGAATCTCTCATGATTGAGGATCTCCCAAGCACTCTAGCAGTGGTCTTTTTGATCCTCTCCTTCCTCTTCTTCCCTTCTGTAGCAGCCTCTTTGGGTTCAGATCCCAAAGGGACTTGAGTAGATGCTCTGGCCTTAGACATTGGAATTCTCTTTGCAGGAACCTTTTGCTTCATGCCTGGCTTGGTGGCAGCAGCAGTGCTATATTCCTTCTTAACCACTTTCTTTTTGGAAGTGGCCTCATCCTCAACTGCCACATAGTCTTCATCCTCGGATTCAGAGGTCTTCTTCTTTCTGGCCCTGGTGGCAGCTTTGGGTAATGTAGCGACCCAACCCGAAGGGATCAAGTCTCTATGCTTAAGTGTCATCCCTGGATCGGTATGCTGACACACATAGTACTCGAGGATTTATAACAGAGGTAAATCACATGTATAAAGTAACGTAAATACTATTACCTCAATCCAAAATAGCGGAAGTAACAAGGTTGTGGATTCCCATCAACACCAATGGCAAAGTTGAGTGTAGAAATCGTAACCCTAACGTATCACTTACTCGTCGTAAGATAATCCTGCAACATGAGACATTGCAGCCACAGAGGGTCAGTACATTGAATGTACTGGCAAATTCACACCATAGAGAATGATGAATAAAGGCTATCACTACATGCATATTTGGCTGGTGGAAAAGCTCTATGGTTATAAGGTTTTTGCGAAAAGCCAATTTTTCCCTACTACAAAGGAATAAATTTTATATAACTATCATGGTGGTTGTTGAACATTGAGAATGGTTGACAGCATTCTCAATCCCAATTAAAATAACATCATTAAACCCAACAATATTAGTTAAAGTAACATGATGAGATCAACAGGATAATCCAAGAACTAGATACTCAAGATGTCCATAACCGGGGACACGGCTAACCATGATTAGTTTATTACACTCTGCAGAGGTTTGCACACTTTTCCCCACAAGACTCGATCGCCTCCGTTTGGTTTCTCGCACTACATGGTGTTTGAGAAGACGGATGACCGAGACATAGTCTTTTAGAAGTGCTAGCACCTTACGATCGGGTAGACCGTACCACCTACACCCCCTACATCTGCTAGTCTACCATTGTAAGAGTTCGCACGACTTAGTCAACTATGCTAGAGCCCATAATAGCTTGTGGCTGCACACGGAAGTTTCTAGTATGAATAGTCTCATGATCCCTATGAGCCTGGGTGGCGGTCCATAAAAAACAGGCAATCCTGGTCTACCCAGGTGCCTAGACAGGCAATCCTGGAATAACCAGGTACCTCAATCCACCCAGATGTGTGTTAAGTTGCCACCTTAAGTAAACCATTAATTAACAATCTCACATCTGTCATGAATACTCTCAAAACCCAATCCACGTCTATGAGCATAGCATAGCAGTATAAGCATAACGTAATAGTAACTCCCAAGGTTTGAATGCAGGGCAATAGGTTCCTACCTCATCAACTACTTCCCAATACCCACATGTTATCAGTCCTACTCATGCGATGTTTGAGGGTTGAGACTAATGCATAAAAACTGGGTATGAAAGGGGATATGATCAAAGTGTGAACTTGCTTGCAATGTTGATGAAGATGATTCACACTCAAAAATCTTGCTAAATCTACTCGTCACACTCCGGTCAATCTATCGTAAGCAAGCAATAGTAACCATACATAAGCAATCACTTAAAAGATCAGAAAGATCGAAGAAGTCGATTCGAAAAACATCAAAACCAAGCAAATAGCTCTTAAAACATAAAACAATTTCTAACAGTACCAAAATTATATGAATTTGGCCTTATCAGAAAGTTTAGGTCAAGAGCTACGATTTGCAAGAATCAACTCAAACGGAGCTACGAATCTCAAGTTATGATCAAACGAAGTTTGAATTCAAATCTGATCTAATTCAAATTTTAAACTTTTTGAAAAACATGTTTGAGTTGGATTATTGGATAGAGGGGATCGAAACGAAGAAGTGGGCGTTGGTTTCGTTGGATTTCGACAAACGGGTGAAAAGTTACGGTGTTTTGAAGATCAGGGGCTATTCTACAAATAATTTATTCACAAACGGGTCCCTGGCTAAAATAAACAGAAAAAAAATCTAAATAGCGAACGTTCGCTACCGAACGCTACCGAACGAAAACCGTTCGCTACAACTCCTAAACTAGCGAACGTCCACTAACTAACCTAACTATTAAATAAAACCGTCTTTTAGAAGAAAACCAGAGAAGACCAAAGTAAACCGGACTGGGGACGGGGTTGTACCGGTTCGGGCGGATGGGATCTGACGGCGGTGGACCGGTCAACTCCGGCGGTTTTCCCACGGCGGCGGGCGTCGGCGAGACGGTGGCGGGGCTGTGCGGCACGGGGCGAGGCCAGGCGCGGGCGGCAAGGTGCGGCGGCGGCGCGGCGCGTGTGATGGAGGCGTGGCGAGGCGGTGGTGCAGAACAGCGGCGACGGCGGTTGGCTATGGCGGCGGTGGCTGCGGGATGCGGCGTGAGGGGAGGAGAGGAGGCGGGGCCCGGGGCTCCGGATTTATAGGAGGGAGGGGAGAGGTGAGACGTGGAGGAGGGGGCGGGGTAAGGCGGCGGCGGTGGCGTAGCCGAGGCGGACTCACCGGCGTGCGGCGGCGGGACTCGTCCCGCGTCGGGGACGAGGCGGACGGGGCGATGGCGAGCTGGGCTGGGCCGCGGCCTGGCAGGAGCTGGGCCGGCCCAGTCGGGGAGAAGTTTTTTTTAAACATTTTCAGACAATTAAAATAATAAAAACGAAATAACTAAAAATATTATATAGGCATATAATATATCAAAATTTTCAGAAAAATATTCTCTACAAGATGAGCATTTTTCGTAGCATTAAATAAAATTCACACAAATTCAGATAATTCAAAGAGTGCTACTGGTCTAATAAAATCCAATAAAAATTATTTAAAAAAATATCAAAATGATTTCAAATTTATTTCTCTCCAATTTTCTGTTGTAGGGAATCATGTTACCCTAATTTCCATATATTTTATTTTTGGAGAAAAATAATTTGAATAAAACTCAAATAACTCCAAATTGAAAATTAATTCCAAAAGGACTTTGAACTTGATCCTTTGAAACTCCCAACTCATATTTCATATAATTTGAAGAAGTCATTTTATCTTTGCTCGTGAAAATCATTGAGTTGCATAAAGTTTCAGAATTGGAAATATTCTCAAATGAAATTCAAATATTTTCAACACCCCTTGTCATTTAAATAAATGGAATAAGTCATGTCATCTTCTCTCCAGGGTTTCGTGGTGAAAAGAATTTGAATTCCTGGAGATCAAAAGAAAATATGAAAGTTTGGGAAAGTCCTTTTATTCCCTCTCATTTAACTTTCAAAAAGTTTCGAATTCACTCACTTTCAGACAATCAATCAAACAATCAATCAAATCTATTTATTTATTATAACATTCCAAAATTTAGAATTTTGGGATGTTACAAACCTACCACCCTTAAAATGAATCTCGTCCTCGAGATTCGGAGAGGCTAGAAAGAAATAGGTTACGTTCGGGGTCTTCTCAAAATCCATCAATCGTCTCCGGGGTCTCAGGTGCTACCACCCTTAGAAGCATGGTTACGGTTCCCTCGAAACTCATACACTTCATCCATATTTTTGACAGTGTCGGTCTTCTCAAATCTCGGGAAATTCCATCTCTGGGCTCTTCAGATAGTGGCATAACCTTTACCGCAATTCTTCTGTCCTTTCCTCTTGGTAAGGTTATTTCGAGATTGGGTCTTCGTAGGTGACGGGTCTGGCGCCAATACTAAACAACTATCGATAACTCATGTTGGTCAACCATTTTTGGTTTCTCCTGCAGGAAATGGGTCTGGGTTGATCCTCACCGTATAACCTACGGTTGGCAAAGCTGCCTTGTACAAGGGAAAAATTGCTATACCATTCTAAGGTTTAAACAAGGTTTAATATCATCGTCTCTCTACTATAGGTAAGTCACTCAGATTTACCATCCCACATAGCAAGGCAAATAATAAGAGTAAGTCGGTATGGTGATCAATCCATCTCGCACCCAAATCATTACCTTGTATACGGTTTAGCGAATCTCGCGTTCTAACACTCGGTCATCCTAACAAGCATTGCAGAATTTCTCTTGTCCACGAACTGCGTTCGGAATAATCCATTGATTCTGCAAGCCAAACAAACATCTATCGTTCCTTCACCACTCTCAGGTTTTGCGTAAACTCCTATAAAATCGTCGGTTGATAAGTCGTAACTCCTTCCAGGTTTTTTTTCCTTCAGCAAAATGTGCTTGCTTCTTGGCAGGTCCTGGGGCCTGTGGGTTATGGCCCATCTTATCACTTGTAGTCCTTGAACTTATCATCGGGCAACTGATCATTATTCCAACTTCCAACTTCCTAGTATTCTTAAATCCATCCAATTGTAATGTCTTCCTTCCTTCTATTGGCACCAAACTAGGACATGATACTCAGACTTATCAGGGAATTTCCCTTGATCCATATTTCCAACATCATACCTCCTTTATATCCAATAGTAATTCACCTCTTCATCCTCGTGGGATATCCCACATATCGAGATAAAATTTATACTCATGAAGTCCATATTCCACTTCGTTGAACATCATTATCCTTTCCAGGGTCAAGCGTTCTTACAGGGGAATATTGCCCATCTCTGCATGGCACTTCTTCAACTGGGAAATGTGAAACACATCATGAACTCCTGACAGTCCTTCGGGTGACTCCAACTTGTTGGCCACTTCTCCCTATGCTCCAAAACTCGGTATGTCCTACAAATCTCGGGGCTAATTTTCCCTTAACTCCAATTCGTTTAACTCCTCGCAGAGGGGACACATGAAGACATGCTCTATCTCCAATTTCATAGGCTACCTCCTTGCATTTTTTTCTTTTTGAGTCTGCACAACTCTTCTGCCTGGACTGAGCTACCTTCAGTCTATCTTGAATCAACTTAACGTTCTTTTCTGACTCCTTGATCACATTTTGTCCAAACAACTGGCGGTCTCCAACTTCATCCCACATACTCTTGGGGTATCACACATATCGAGACAAAACTCGTATTCATTTTGTCCGAAATCCACTCAGTGGAGTATCCTTATCTTTTGCAGGGGTCAAGGGTTCTTACAGGGTACTACCACCCTTAAAATGCACAAATCTTCCATAGACCATATTTCTCTTATCCTCAAAATGGTCAAAATCCTTCTTCATAGAGTAACAACCCATAAAATCCATATCAGTACCAACGATGCTACTTTATTCATTCTCAAAATGATTACAATCTCTCGCTTCTCCATTACATGTCTCAACTCAACACCTCAATATAGAAGAAAAATGTTCTCACTTCTACTACTCCATTTCTTTTGTTGCAAACTCAACTATCTAGCACAAGTTTCCTTCTCCTTAGGGCATTGTCTGGCAAAGTTCCCTGCTCCATTACAACTAAAACATATTACTTCTGACAAGTCTCGAGGTTTCCTTTTTGGGCAACTATTGAGGTAGTGCCCTGACTCCTTGCACCTGTAACAGGTGATATGACTCAGGTCCCTCCTGGGCTCCAATCGGTTTCTCTTCCTGGACTTTTCCATTCCAATCAGGGCTTCTATTTCCTGTGGGTCATATTCTACTTCCTCTGTCGAGAATTCTACTAGATCCCCAATCAAACAATTTTGGGAGATGTGTCCTTCTTCTCCATATGAATAACAAGACTTAGTGCAGGGTTTACTCGGGTCTTCTTTAGGTGTGTCCTCCATCTCTTCCTTCATCACGGGTTCTTCTAAAATTTCCATAAGGGCTCCTTTCTTTACTTCTTTTTTCTGCTGGATGGTTCGTCGTACCATGGGGTAAATGTGACACTGAGCAGGATAGTGGGTAGTCCCTTCACGCAAGAAACAAGTAATCTACCTAGTTGGGCATTCTTCAACTGGGTGACTTCCTTCACAATTAGTGCATTCATCCTTGTGTTCTTTACGGGTGTGTCCTATTTCTCCACAAATCTTGCATGCACAAGGTTTCTTCATATCCTTTCCATAAGGCTTCAACTTCTGGGACACAAACCGAGACTTTGGCAGAGTCAACTGAAATTCTTTCCAAGTGGTTACTTCTTGCCATCCATTGATGGTTTGGTACATCCTCCACCAAGTAGCAGCACCTCTTTCAAAGCACTGAAGAGCATGCTGGGTCATATCCTTTTCGACTATAGGGTTATTCTCCATGTGATCCTCCATGTTCTGAATCCATCGGTCTGTCTCCAACTGACTCATCGGTCCAGAAAATACAAGCTCATCTCCATTCATCCTCTATTGGGTCCATGTGGGTTTGGGGTACGATAGGAGAGAGGGGGAGGGATACACACAATACAAACAATGGTTTTAAAAGACAGATTTTATCTATGGCTATCGGAAAAACATCAAACAAATGACAACTCACAAACATCGCATCTAACGTAGGTATATAACAGGGGTTTGGTCTTCTAAAGGTCAACAAATCTTCAACGTCTCCAAACTCTTCAAGCCTTGTTCATGCCTCCAATGGCTTCTTCGAATCATGCTTGTCTTTCTCAAGTTCTTTTGCCAGATCAACTCTGTTGATGCGAAGTCTCTCGTGACGTCCTTTAATATTCTAGAGTTGCATTCCAAACTTCTGGGTTTCAACATCCTTGGCATGAGCCATGGTCCTACTGTCCTTCAGTTCCTGACAAATCTCCGGTATCTCGAGGTTGTAGCTCCTCCAGCTTGGCTACTTTCAACTTTTGGTTCCTAAGTTCTTCACGAAATGCTTCCTTGTCTAATACGGCTTCATGGAGCTCCACCTTAAACTTCTTGATGTACTACTCCAGATCCTGGTGATACATCAGCTAAGGTTAAAACTTCATCTTACTAATAGGTGCTCCATCAGCCTTCTTCCATCAAATCCATTCTGAAGAAATGCATCCTTAACTCAGCACGGTGACAATAGCATCAGTGGGCGATGACATCACGGATAACCGTGTTTTTGCTCTTGTCATTCCCATGAGCTATCATTCCATAGTTGATATCTCCTGCCTTAGGGTTTTCTTTGACAAAACTTCGAGTTCTCATGCTCCTTGTTTCAGTCTTTCTCCGATACACCTTAATCTCGGGTATTGACAACTTCCATAGTCTACCAAGGTCCATAAGGGTAGCCTTCTTAGGTCATACAAATTCGGGAATTCTTCAGAGCCTTCAAATTCTACTTGTCTTCAGTCTTCAACCGTTGTAGTTTCCATTATTCATATGCACGGAAAATCCTCTTCATTCCGAAGTGGTCTTAGTTGTCCGATATCTTGTACTTCTTGAAGTGGTCTTATCAGTCGAATCTTCGAGTGGTCAAAAGGGCAAAGGGGGTATGGTCTCACTAAAGGGAATTTTGAATATGCTCAGAAGAGAAGAGAGGTAAAAGACCTTTTTGAAAGGGAAAGTTGTAGAGAAAAATCTTTGCTATGGGCTTGCCAGTTTCTAGGGTCATGTCCTACAGTCAACATGTGCTCTGATACCATCTTGTAGCGACCCGACCCGAAGGGATCAAGTCTCTGTGCTTAAGTGTCATCCCTGGATCGGTATGCTGACACACACAGTACTCGAGGATTTATAACATAGGTAAATCACATGTATAAAGTAACGTAAATACTATTACCTCAATCCAAAATAGCGGAAGTAACAAGGTTGTGGATTCCCATCAACACCAACGACAAAGTCGAGTGTAGAAATCGTAACCCTAACGTATCACTTACTCGTCGTAAGATAATCCTGCAACATGAGACGTTGCAGCCATAGAGGGCCAGTACATTGAATGTACTGGCAAATTCACACCATAGAGAATGATGAATAAAGGCTATCACTACATGCATATTTGGCTGGTGGAAAAGCTCTATGGTTATAAGGTTTTTGCGAAAAGCCAATTTTTCCCTACTACAAAGGAATAAATTTTATATAACTATCATGGTGGTTGTTGAACATTGAGAATGGTTGACAGCATTCTCAATCCCAATTAAAATAACATCATTAAACCCAACAATATTAGTTAAAGTAACATGATGAGATCAACAGGATAATCCAAGAACTAGATACTCAAGATGTCCATAACCGGGGACACGGCTAACCATGATTAGTTTATTACACTCTGCAGAGGTTTGCGCACTTTTCCCCACAAGACTCGATCGCCTCTGTTTGGTTTCTCGCACTACATGGTGTTTGAGAAGACAGATGACCGAGACATAGTCTTTCAGAAGCGCTAGCACCTTACGATCGGGTAGACCGTACCACCTACATCCCCTACATCTGCTAGTCTACCACTCTAAGAGTTCGCACGACTTAGTCAACTATGCTAGAGCCCATAATAGCTTGTGGCTGCACACGGAAGTTTCTAGTATGAATAGTCTCATGATCCCTTTGAGCCTGGGTGGCGGTCCATAAAAAAAGAGGCAATCCTGGTCTACCCAGGTGCCTAGACAGGCAATCCTGGAATAACCAGGTACCTCAATCCACCCATATGTGTGTTTAAGTTGCCACCTTAAGTAAACCATTAATTAACAATCTCACATCTGTCATGAATACTCTCAAAACCCAATCCACGTCTATGAGCATAGCATAGCAGTATAAGCATAATGTAATAGTAACTCCCAAGGTTTGAATGCAGGGCAATAGGTTCCTACCTCATCAACTACTTCCCAATACCCACATGTTATCAGTCCTACTCATGCAATGTTTGAGGGTTGAGACTAATGCATAAAAACTGGGTATGAAAGGGGATATGATCAAAGTGTGAACTTGCTTGCAATGTTGATGAAGATGATTCACACTCAAAAATCTTGCTAAATCTACTCGTCACACTCCGGTCAATCTATCGTAAGCAAGCAATAGTAACCATACATAAGCAATCACTCAAAAGATCAGAAAGATCGAAGAAGTCGATTCGGAAAACATCAAAACCAAGCAAATAGCTCTTGCAACATAAAACAATTTCTAACAGTACCAAAAATATATGAATTTGGCCTTATCAGAAAGTTTAGGTCAAGAGCTTCGATTTGCAAGAAGAATCAACTCAAACGGAGCTACGAAACTCAAGTTATGATCAAACGAAGTTTGAATTCAAATCTGATCTAATTCAAATTTTAAACTTTTTCAAAAACATGTTTAAGTTGGATTACTGGATAGAGGGGATCGAAACGAAGAAGTGGGCATTGGTTTCGTTGGATTTGGACAAACGGGTGAAAAGTTACGGTGTTTTGAAGATCAGGGGCTATTCTGTAAATAATTTATTCACAAACGGGTCCCTGGCTAAAATAAACAGAAAAAAGAAAAATCTAAATAGCGAACGTTCGCTACCGAACGCTACCGAACGAAAACCGTTCGCTACAACTCCTAAACTAGTGAACGCCCACTAACTAACCTAACTATTAAATAAAACCGTCTTTTAGAAGAAAACCTGAGAAGACCAAAGTAAACCAGACCGGGGACGGGGTTGTACCGGTTCGGGAGGATGGGATCTGACGGCGGCGGACCGGTCAACTCCGGCGGTTTTCCCGCGGTGGCGGGCGTCAGCGAGACGGTGGCGGGGCTGTGCGGCACCGGGCGAGGCCAGGCGCGGGTGGCTTCGGCGGCAAGGTGCGGCAGCGGCGCGGCGCGTGTGATGGAGGCGCGGCGAGGCAGTGGTGTAGAACAGCGGCAGCGACGGTTGGCTATGGCGGCGGTGGCTGCGGGCTCCCGCGGGATGCGGCGTGAGGGGAGGAGAGGTGGCGGGGCCCGGGGCTCCGTATTTATAGGAGGGAGGGGAGAGGCGAGACGTGGAGGAGGGGGCGGGGTAAGGCGGCGGCGGTGGCGTAGCCGAGGCGGACTCACCGGCGTGCGGCGGCGGGAGTTGTCCTGCGTCGGGGACGAGGTGGACGGGGCAACGGCGAGCTTGGCTGGGCCGCGGCCTGACAGGAGCTGGGCCGGCCCAGTCGGGGAGAAGTTTTTTTTAACATTTTCAGACAATTAAAATAATAAAAACGAAATAACTAAAAATATTATATAGGCATATACTATATCAAAATTTTCAGAAAAAGATTTTCTACAAGATGAGCATTTTCCTAGCATTAAATAGAATTCACACAAATTCAGATAATTCAAAGAGTGCTACTGGTCTAATAAAATCCAATAAAAATCATTTTAAAAATATCAAAATGATTTCAAATTTATTTCTCTCCAATTTCCTGTTGTAGGGAATCATGTTACCCTAATTTCCATATATTTTTTTTTGGAGAAAAATAATTTGAATAAAACTCAAATAACTCCAAATTGAAAATTAATTCCAAAATGACTTTGAACTTGATCCTTTGAAACTCCCAACTCATATTTCATATAATTTGAAAAAGTTATTTTATCTTTGCTCGTGAAAATCATTGAGTTGCATAAAGTTTCAGAACTGGAAATATTCTCAAATGAAATTCAAATATTTTCAACACCCCTTATCATTTAAATAAATGGAAGAAGTCATGTCATCTTCTCTCGAGGGTTTCGTGGTGAAAAGAATTTGAATTCCTGGAGATCAAAAGCAAATATGAAAGTTTGGGAAAGTCCTTTTATTCCCTCTCATTTAACTTTCAAAAAGTTTCGAATTCACTCACTTTCAGACAATCAATCAAACAATCAATCAAATCTATCTATTTATTATAACATTCCAAAATTTAGAATTTTGGGATGTTACAGGTAAGTTGCTTGGGGTGCTCCTGCTACCATCATCTGAACTGCTAGAGGGACTAGTGCCCTCACTCAGGTGAACCTGCTCCTCTGACCTGTTCTGGCTGTCACTCTGATCAGACATATTGCAAACACTGACAGCAGACCCTGTGAATAGATATAGATGAGATAGAGTGGATGAGCATCACAAAATACAGAGGTTTTTGCAAAAGAATGAGTCAAAAACTTAGTTTTAGTTTTCCATAGAAAGCATTTCGGATCAACCGATTTGTAAACTCGGTGATACCAAAGCAGCTGTTGGAACCTAAACTAGTGAACTCGGTCAGACCGAGTCATAGTTCAGTGGCACTGAGACTGCTAGGGTTTCACAAAGTCCTGAACTCGGTCACACCGATTTGCAATTCTCGGTCAGACCAAAAATTACATGTGCAATGGCCTGAGCCGAATCGGTGGTACCGAGTTCCACAACTCGGTGGGTCCGAGATGGTTTCGGCGGAAACCTAACCCTAAATTTTTAATTCAACTCTAATCTACGGAGTGTTTTGACTGGATAAGATCGTCTCAATCGTGGCAAGATTCATGGCAAACACAATGTGCTAGGAATCGGATTGAGGATAGCACAGTGATCAAGTTCATACCCTAGTTCGGCGATGAACTTGCTACGGCGGCAACAGCAGGAATGATTTCCGTTGACGGCGGCGGAGACCAGCGGCAGGAGGCAACTGGCGACGAGGAAGATGATCCGGAGACCCTGGAGGCAGAACGGGCTAAGCGCGGGTCAAGGAGCTTCGGAAAGTTTTCCAAAATTTGACCCGTGGGTATATATAGCTCGACCCTGTCGGTGTGACCGAGTGGAACAACTCGGTGGCACCGAGATTCATAACTGCAAGCAGTTACTGAAACTCGGTGTGACCGAAAGGTTCAAATCGGTTGCACCAAGATTGAAAACCTAGATCGACTTAGTGATCTCGGTATGACCGAAATGGATGAATCGGTCAGACCGAAACGCACAAAGAAGTTTTGGAAGTTTAAGTCTATGACGAATCGGGGACTCCGAGTGCTCCTCACACAGAGTGGTTCGAATCTGACTTGATCAAATTTTGTGATGTAGCATGAATAGAGTTTGAGACGAGAAAAGCATAGATAGCTAGAGAGGGTTCTTAGGCATTCTTGTCCATCCACTTGGCAAAAGAAAAGAAAAGAAAACCAATCAATCAAAACAACAAGTGGATGTCGTCGAATGAGTAAAATATGCAATCAACATGCTCACACAATAAAATGGCAATTGAAATATGTGGCAAAGCATGCACAACCAATTCTAGCATCTATCAAACAATTTGCGATGACTAGGTCATCTATATATGAGAATATTGACTTAGGAGTCAAATGAGAACATTTGATCATAGGTCATACTCATCGTTTAAGCACAAGTGGGGTTACCACTTTTACATAAAGCATTGTTGTGTTCACACCATTAGAGTTGTTTTAGCTCAATTCTTAGAGTAAAGCTCCCCCTAGATGTGAGATCCCCCCTAAGAGGGATGAACTAACCTTGGGTTTTGTCGATGATGACTTCATGTAGATGTCGAAGATGTGGATGCTCAATGTTGATGTAGATCATTTGAAGCTATCCATTGGAATGAGTTGCACTTTCAATACCTACACGGGTTAGTCCCACAAGGAACAAACAAGGATATTCATAGACATAAAGTGATGCACACACAAGATGATGTCTATGAAAGCTTTTAGGTTACCTTGTCCCTTGTCTTACCAACAAGAGGGTTTGTGACTCCTTGAACTTGTGCAAGATGTGGAAGTTGATTGCACTTGTTCTTGCCAAGATGATAAGAGTGAAGTATGTTGGCGGAGTCACCCTCAAGAACTCTCTAGTTCTTCTTCTTCGGGATCCACACCATCTTGATGGGAATCCTTGGAGTTGTAGTCGTACTTGATGAAGTAGAACTTGATGTAGTCTTGGTAACCCACTTGACCAAGGCCTTAGGTGCTTCTTCAAATGCATCAATCTCCTCTTGAAGCATGTCCTTGCCTTTTAGCTTGTGGTCTTGTGGTGGAAGATCATCTTGAGCTTGTGTCCCTTTGAAAGAAGTAGGATCATACTTCTCTTGTTGAGGAACAAACTTCGTCTTGGGGTATTGATCTTCTTCCCACTCAACTCCATTGGCATTGAACTTTCGTTCAAAACCAACACCTTGATTCTTCCGGTGCCTTCCTTGCTTGCATACAATTTCCTCGAATTGCTTACTGCCGGCAAGGCTCTTGTAAACACCTTTCTCTATAATTCCCTTCAATAAGCTATTTTCTTGCTCAAGTGTAACTTGTCTAAGAGAATCATTAGTGGAATCAAGAGAACTACTAGAAGCAACAATATTAGATTTAGCATGATTATTGTTACTACTAGAGGAAGAATCTTTCTTGTTCTTGTTACTAGACTTGACTTGAGGCATGTAGGTGGATAAGAGTAAACGCTTGGCAATGTAATAAGAACTTTTCTTATGAAGATCATCATTGATTGCTTTTAAGAACTCATGCTCTTGCTCAAGGTTGAGCTTTTCAAAGCGTAATTTCTCATGAGTCCTTAAAAGTTCTCGATGATCTCCTAAGATAGTTTCATGAGCTAACTTAAGAGTGTTTAGTTCTTTAGTTAGAGACTCAATCTTCTCCTTATCATTGTCATTCGTTTTATCTTGATTAGCATGATTAATAGACGTTTCATCATAGTATTCATCACTAGAGTTGTCAACAAGTAAATCATCATCACCTAACAAGTCATCTTCATCACTATTGAAATCAACATACTCGGGGTGTGATACCTTTGGGTAATTAGCCATGAAGCATGTTCCAACTCCTTCATTTGGTGAGTCAAATATGTCATAGGAGTTGGTTGTCACAAGTGCTAGACCGGCAACACCTTC
Organism: Triticum aestivum; assembly: GCF_018294505.1. Lineage (NCBI taxonomy): Eukaryota > Viridiplantae > Streptophyta > Magnoliopsida > Poales > Poaceae > Triticum > Triticum aestivum. The sequence continues at coordinate 142,325,427 of NC_057803.1, read as the reverse complement.
ATCTTGAGTGTATTCGGAGTCGGAATGATAGCTTCTCTCGGAGTGGTTGTCGGAGTCGGAGCCGGATACCCATTCACCAACATGAGCTTGATGTCTTCGTTTTGTGTAGCTCCTTGATGACTTTTCCTTTCTTTCCGAATCCTTGCTTTTCTGTGAGGGTCTTCGTTCATAACGATCATCTCTACTCCTTCTTTCTCTAGATGGTGATTCTTCTCTTCTACTTCTTCTCTTGGGAGAATCTTCTCTTCTCTTGTAGGGGTCCGTACACTCATTGGAATAGTGTCTGGGCCTTCCACAATTGTAGCAGTTTCGCTCTCGACTAGAAGATCTTTTGTCATTGTAGGACCTTGACTTGGAGCTTATCTCTTTGCTTCTACTCTTGTAGAACTTGTTCAAGTTCTTCACCATTAAACTCAATTCTTCATTGAAGGTTTGTTTCTCACTCGATGATGTGGGGGCTTCACATGAGGCTTTGTAAGCACCACTTGATTTGTTGTGAAGTTCCTCTTTATCCTTGAGTGACATCTCATGAGCAACAATTCTTCCGATGACTTCCGTTGGCTTGAGATCTTTGTAATTTGGCATCATTTGGATCAATGTGCACATGGTATCATACTTTCCATCCAAGGCTCTTAGGATCTTCTTGATGACGAATCTATCTGTCATCTCTTCACTCCCTAAGCCGGCAATCTCATTTGTGATAAGAGCAAGCCCAGAGTACATTTCAGCAACACCTTCACCATCCTTCATTTTGAACTTGTCAAGTTGACTTTGAAGCACATCCAATTTGGATTCCTTGACGGAGTCGGTACCTTCATGCATATCAATCAAAGTATCCCAAATTTCCTTTGCATTCTCAAGACGGCTGTTTTTGTTGAATTCTTCAGGGCACAATCTGTTGAAGAGGATATCACAAGCTTGAGCGTTGTATTGCAGCATTTTCAACTCTTCCGCGGTGGCTTCACGGTTCGGTTCTTTCCCGTCAAAAATACACCTTGCAAGCCAATACACACAATAGCCCAAATGGCGGGGTTATGTCCAAGAATATGCATTTTCATCTTATGCTTCCAACTAGCAAAATTAGTGCCATCAAAGTAAGGACCTCTATGGTGATAATTTCCCTCGCTAGATGCCATACTCTCCTAGGTTGTGAAACCAAGGCTATGACCGCCAAAAGGTATGGAAATCAAAGCAAATGGAGACCTCGCTCTGATACCACTTGTAGGATCGAAAGTATGTCTAGAGGGGGGTGATTAGACTAGTTGACCAAATAAAAATCTAGCATTTTCCCAATTTTAGTTCTTGGCAGATTTTAGCTATCTTAGCACAAGTCAAGCAATCTCCAAACAATTCAAGCAAGCATGCAAAAGAGTATATGAGCAGCGGAAAGTAAAGCATGCAACTTGCAAGAATGTAAAGGGAAGGGTTTGGAGGATTCAAACACAATTGTAGACACGGATGTTTTTGTCGTGGTTCTGATAGGTGGTGCTATCGTACATCCACGTTGATGGAGAAATCAACTCACGGAGGGTAACGGTTGCGCGAGTCCACAGAGGGCTCCACCCACGGAGGGTCCACGAAGAAGCAACCTTGTCTATTCCATCACGGCCGTCGCCCACGAAGGACTTGCCTCACTAGCGGTAGATCTTCACGAAGTAGGCGATCTCCTTGCCCTTACAAACTCCTTGGTTCAACTCCAGAATCTTGTCGGAGGCTCCCAAGTGACACCTAGCCAATCTAGGAGACACCACTCTCCAAGAAGTAACAAATGGTGTGTTGATGATGAACTCCTTGCTCTTGTGCTTCAAATGATAGTCTCCCCAACACTCAACTCTCTCTCAAAGGATTTGGATTTGGTGGAAAAAAGATTTGAGTGGAAAGCAACTTGGGGAAGGCTAGAGATCAAGATTCATATGGTTGGAATGGAATATCTTGACCTCAACACAAGTGTAGGTGGTTCTCTCTCAGAAAATGTGTATTGGAAGTGTAGGTATGTTCTGATGGCTCTCTCCACGAATGAAGAGTGGGTGGAGGGGTATATATAGCCTCCACACAAAATCTAACCGTTACACACAATTTGCCAAACTCGGTGGGACCGAATGGTTAAACTTGGTCGGACTGATTCAGCAAACCTAGTGACCGTTAGGATTTTTGGTGGGACTGAGATGCAACTCGGTAGGAATGATATGGTTAGGGTTAGGGCATAACATAATCTCGATGTGAACGATTACACAAACTCGGTGGGACCGATTTTGGTAATTGCTAACTAGAGAGTTGGTCAGGTAAACTCAGTGGGACCGATTCACTCATCTCGGTGAGACCAAAGTGTTACAAAAGGGAAACAGAGAGTTTACATTGCAATCTCGGTGGGACCGATCACTCATATCGGTAAGACCGAAACATTACAAAGGGAAACAGAGAGATTACAATCCCATCTCGGTGAGACCGAGATCCCTATCGGTGAGACCGATTTGCCTAGGGTTTGTGGTAGTGGCTATGACATTTGAAACTCGGTGGCGCCGGATAGAAAGAATCGGTGGGGCCGAGTTTGACTTTTGGTTTAGGTCATATGTGGATGTGGGAAGGTAGTTGAGGATTTTGGAGCATATCACTAAGCATTTTGAGCAAGCAAGCCATTAAGCAACACCTCATCCCTCCTTGATAGTATTGGCTTTTCCTATAGACTCAATGTGATCTTGGATCACTAAAATATAAAATGTAGAGTCTTGAGCTTCAAGCTTGAGCCAAACTTTTTGTTCTTAGAATTTTGAGGGATCCACTTTCCTCATCCATGCCATGCCATTCATTGAGCTTTTCCTGAAATATTGATCTTGGAATAATACTAGCTCAATGAGCTATATGTTGTTAGGAATTACCAAAACCACCCAGGGATAGTTGCACTTTCAAGGTCCCCCGAGGAGGAGGACGATTGAGAAACACCAGGCGTTAACCTGCGAGGACGTGCACATGTCGGAGAACTACTTCAATAATAAGAAAAGAATGAGGTATGGTTAAAGTACCCCGCTTCACTTACGGTCTGGCCGGAGGTTCGTCCTCAGCATGAAGCTCTACATCGGCATCGCTTGCGCGGCTCAAGCTGACCGACGATGGCATTTTTCCTTTCTTGGAAAGTTTCCCCTCCTGGCCTCCAGAAGCAGCCCGCTTCTTGCCGTGGCATGCATCTCCTTTGGGCTCCCCGCTCTCACCCCCCTCTGCAGACACCCGGTACGGTGTCGGAATTAACATCCGCGTCAGCAGGGGGACGTGGGATCTGTGGGAAGGGGCGCCGGACTCCAGGTTAATACCGCTTTCTTTATCCAGTCTTGTAGGGATGGATTGCTCAGTATCTTGTCAAAAGATGTTGGAATAAAAGGTGTTGAATACTTACCGAAGTGTCCGGATGATTGCAGTCGAGGCCAACATCTTCGATGGTGTCCGGCCATTGCTCTCACTCCCCGAAATATAATTTCTGCATTCCTTCGTGCGTAGTACTGAAGAAGTGCTGAAGAGTCTGCCGCCCTTCTGGATTGAACTCCCACATATGGAGAGGCCGCCGTTGACACGGCAGGATCCGGCGGACCAGCATTACCTGAACGACGTTCACAAGATCGATGCCCTTCTCGGTAAGGCTTCGGATGCGACCTTGCAGAGTCTGCACCTCATTAGCGGATCCCCAGTCCAACCCCTTGTTGATCCATGAGGCAAGCTGAGTCGGAGGTCAGGGACGGAACGCAGGCGCTGCCGCCCACTTGGAGCCCTGTGGCTCGTTAACATAAAACCACCTCTGCTGCCACAGTATGGAAAGCCTCGGCGAAGGATCCTTCAAACCAAACCATGCTGGCAAGCTTGTTTATTACAACATTGCCGCACTCTGCCTGCTCCCCCTCTGTCACCCGCGGCCTCACATCAAAAGTCTTGAGCCACAAACCAAAGTGCGGAGGAGTGCGGAGGAAGGCCTCACACGTGACGTTAAATGCCGAGATGAGAAGAATGGCGTCCGGGGCCAGATCGTGAAAATCTAGCCCATAGTAGAACATGAGCCCCTGGACAAAGGGGCTAAGCGCGAACCCTAGCCCATGAAGGAAGTTGGACACACATACTACCCTCTCGCCGGATTAGAGGGTGGGAATAATCTGCCCCTCGGCAGGAAGCCGATGAAATTTTTTTGGGGTCAGGTACCTCGCTACGCGGAGCTTCGCAATATCCTCCTCCGTGATGGAAGAGGCCACCCACCGGCCTGAACGGCTGGGCCCGGACATGATTGGGGTTGGTGGTGATTGGGACTCGAGAGATAGAACTCGAGGTGGCTAGGATTGAGGAAGAAGCAAGTGCAGAAGAGAAAGACAAGTTCGGATCCCTATATAAAGGCCCAGAATATCGAGCGTCCCCTCCTGGGTCTCGAAACTTACCTATCCTCAAAGAGTTGTACCCAGAGGACGGTTGGGTTACCCATGCCAGCATTATTGAAAATCCAGTGAATAAGGGGGCACGATCTCTGCTTTGACAAGACGTGACAATAAAACCGCTTCCCCAGATGTGGGGCGACAGGCTAGCCAACGGTTGGAAATAATAATCGGGCAGGCGTAATACAGTGTCGTAAACAATTGTCTGCAGATTAGCCTTGTGGAGTACTGTATTTTCTGCAATTATATACACAGGTCCAGATACAATCATCTTCTCCGAAGACTATATTGATGTTTGGACGAAGGGGAACCCGCCTTGCAATGTCGAAGTCAATTTGCACGCCAGACTCCTCCTCATTGAAGCCAGGTTTAGGGGCTACTAAGGGAGTCCTGGACTAAGGGGTCCTCGGGCATCCGGCCTGTTATCCGATGGGCCGGACTGATGGGCTATGAAGACTGAAGACTATACTCGTGTCCGGATTGGACTCTACTTGGCGTGGAAGGCAAGCTAGGTGACCGATTATGAAGATTCCCTCTTATGTAACTATAACACCCCGGATATGACTTTCCCAATATGTATTCCAACTCTTGCCGTTTCCAGCCTTAAGTTATTTTATTTTCTTGGGTTCGGGTTTTTGTCTCCGTGTGTTGTTATCGTTGTCATGCATCTCATACATGTCATCATGTGCATTGCATTTGCATACGTGTTCATCTCATGCATCCGAGCATTTTCCCCGTGGTCCGTTTTGCATTCCGGCGCTTCGTTCTCCTCCGGTGGTCATTTCTACCTTTCTTTCGTGTGTGGGGATTAAACATTTCCGGATTGGACCGAGACTTGCCAAGCGGCCTTGGTTTACTACCGGTAGACCGCCTGTCACGTTTCGTACCATTTGGACTTCGTTTGATACTCCAACGGTTAACCGAGGGATAGAAAAGGCCTCGTGTGTGTTGCAGCCCAACACCCCTCCAAGTTGGCCCAAAACCCACCTAAACCCTCTCCATCATCTAGAGCATTTGATCACGATCGCGTGGCCGAAAACCGCACCTCATTTGGACTCTCCTAGCTCCCTCTATGCCTATACATAGAACCCCTCCGAATCCGGATCTTCTTCTCCCCCGAAAACCCGAAAATTCTACCCGCCGCCATCGGACACGTCCAACCTGCCACCGGACATCGCCTCCGCCCCAACCACAGCGCGCCACGTGGCGAGCCGCGCCCACAT